>NC_135220.1:1268993-1386493 GCF_052324685.1 Brachyhypopomus gauderio
GCTGGTCATCTTGCCCTTGAGGCGTGTGGTCAGGGAGGGGTCCTCGTGTGCGGCTTCTGGAGACTGAGCGTCTGCTCGCGCTCTCCTCTGCTGCTCCAGGTTGTACTCCCGCAGCTCTGCCAGTAAAGTGCCTACACACACACACACACACACACACACACACACACACACACACACACACACACACACACACACACACACACACACACACACACACACACACACGGTGACCACCTCCGCTAACGGACAGCTTAGAAGACGGCTCGTTCGGCAGGAGGGCGGAGCTACGGGGCGGTTAAAAGAGCAGAGACGTGTCTGACCGATTTGTTTGCAGAGTGTGTATCCGAGGTGTCGGGCTCCGCTAAGCAGGAGTCTGAGAACGGTGTCCCGGGTCTGGCCGTCCCCTCTGGACAGCTGCAGCAGGATGTTGGCCGCGTCCTCCAGGCCCTCCTCCGAACACGAGTGAGACGTCAGCACCTGGCAGAGAACGCACACAGCAGGGGAGGTGAGAGGGGAGGTGTGAGGGGGGTCTTAGTCACGCCGTCGCTGCCCAGTCAGGGGCCCTGCCAAGCCAGATGAGTGTGTGTGTGTGTGTGTGTGTGTGTGTGTGTGTGTGAGAGATACCTCTACGGAGAGTTGCAGCTGTTTCTCAGTTAGGCCGGTGGAGGCCAGCTTGGTGTCACTGTCTGCACTGCTCACTGGCTTCTGTTTGCCTGCATATCCACCAACACATTCCCCACCTTGATTACTTCACCAAAACAGCAGGAGAATCAACTATTTGGAGAACGTTCACATCTTCAGAAACACAACTGTTATTAATGATGCACTATAAGCCGTATTTAAAAGGGAGCAATGCACAGAAGACTTCGATCTTTCAGCAGCGCGTGGCACCAGTGTGTGAAGACCTACCGGCAACCGAGGCGGCCGCAGGAACCGTGCTGGAGGCCACGATGGCGGTGGTGGAGGTGGTGGTGGTGGTGGGGGGCTGAGTCTGCACCGTGGTCCCTGCTGCCACCCCCTGGCCGCCCGTCGTGCCCACCGCAGCGACGGCTCCCTGGCCGGCGGGCACGGCGGACGGGGCCTGCGGGACGGGGTGTCCAGCCGGCACCTCCGTGGCCTTGTTGTCCGGCAGGGCGATGGAGATGAGCGAGAGGAGACGCAGGAGCTTCTCGGTGAGGAGGGAGCTGCGTCGTATGACGGGGTGGGACAGCATGTTCATCAGCTGGCCCAGCGGAGACGCCTCCAGGCTGAGCTGGGCCCCCTCTGCCTCGCCCAGCGCACCCAGCGGGACCGTCTTCATCGAGGCTTTGCCCTTGCGGCTCACGTTCATGTTGTCCAGCTTGACCAGCAGGTCCCAGAAGTCGGTGGAGATACCCAGGGACTGTGGAGTGCTGGAGGCGGAGCCCAGGGAGTTGTGGGTGGAGGACAGGGTCGCCTGGGCGCTGGTGGGGTTGGTCTGGACGGCGACGCCCAGCCTACAGCCTCCTCCGGGTGTGGGGGTGGAGCACAGACGAGAGTCCGGCTCAGAAGATGAAGACTGGGGGTCCTTACAGCGCTGCTGCGTGAAGTGGCTGGGAAACACCTACAGAAAGGAGGAGGAGCTTAGAGAAACACCAGAGAGAAGCGCCATTTTCCTGAAGTTTACAAACGCACACCCACCTTGGCCAGCTGAATGAGGGTGTCCAGTACGTGTCGACATACAACGGGGGCGGCTTGCGGGTGGATGTGCACCGTCGACCCGCCTCCCGTGCAGGCGACTCCTCCCCCGGCTCCCGAAACCCCGCCCCCGAGGCCGGCCGAGCTGACGGCGCCCCCCGCCGAGTGTCTGTCGGCGTGTTTGCGTCCCGACGCCCGCTGGATCTGGAAGATGTTGGTGCGACAGCCGAGCGCTGCGTCCATGGACACGGAGAGCCAGGAGAGCTGGTTGGAGCTGCGAGACTCCACCCTGTTCAGCAGCTCCAGGGAGGAAGAGGAGGACGAGGAAGAGCAGGAGCCCTTGCCGGCGGCGGACGAGCCCTGGCCCTGGGCCCGCTTGCCCCGGGCATCCTCCGGCCGGGCGGTCTCCAGACACAGTTCGCTCTCGCTGCTACGCTGCAGGATGGACAGCAGGCTGCGTATGACCCAGCCACGCGTCTGCGAGTGGTAGCACAGGTTACGCAGCACACGGTGCAGACGGCTGGTGTTCAGCTTGGGCTCGTCCACAAACAGCAGAACCAGGAGACAGGAGAGAGCCTCGTGGTCCAGCAGCAGACGGCCACGCAGACGCAGGAGGGAGTCCACGTTGGAGCTGGAGGGGCTGCACACACACACAGACAGAGACACACACACACACACACACACACACACACACACACACACACACACACACACACACACACACACACACACACACACACACACACCATGAATGAATCATGAAGTACACGGTCGACATCAACTCTGCCATCATCCCCTTCCTCCACCCTCCGCCCGGCCCCTCCCCCCCACTGACCGGCTGTGGTTGGCGCTGCCCCCCATCTGGAAGGTGCCCCCTCTCTGCACGGCCAGGCGGGTGTACTGCACGCCCCGGTTCCCCCCCAGGCGGCTGGTGAAGGCCGGGGAGCGCAGGATGGCCGACAGCGCCGACGACGAGCTGTGTCCGAACAGACGCTCGTGCATCAGCTGCCTCTGCCGGGCCTCCTGCTCGCGGCGCAGGGCGGCCGCCTCTGCTGCGATGTCCGGGGGCATGACCGCCAGCACGCTGTCCTCCATGTCCTCCAGCACCGAGCGGCGCAGCTCCGACGGCAGCGTCTGGATGAAGGTGACCGGGTCCAGGGGCTGGTCTCCCTGCGGGGGCTGCTGGGAGAGTTCCCGGCGCTGCTGCTCCGCCCGCTGCTGGGCCAGAACCTGGGCAGAAGAGCGGAAGGGCTCGGGTCTTTAACCGCTCTCCGGTTCCGCTCGGTCTCCGCGTTAAATCGGCGGTTGCTGGTCTTTTTCGGGTTTCGCGCGTTCGGGTCGCTCGGTGCGGGGTTACCTCCTCCTGGATGGCCGGCGGCAGCGCGGCCAGGAACTCGGGGCTGACCTCGGTGACCCCCGGGCCTCCACCCAGCACGGGGGTGGTGGGCGTGGTCAAGGCGGAGGAGAGGGGAGGGCGAGAGGGGGGGCGGATGCCCAGCTGGTTCTGGAGCACATCCCGACGGATGTCTTCAGGAAGGGCAGCCAGGAACGAGGGGTCCACCCCTTCTGGCAGACTGATACCTACGAGCACAGAGACGAACCAGAACCGTTGGTGGGCCACGACGGCCGTAGAGAGGACGCGGACGTAAATTAAACTCCCTGCGAGGGACTTACCCGCAAGTGGGTCGTCCTCATCGTTGCTGGTGGATGGGAGGGGCTCCTCCTGGATCGCCTGTGATTGGCTGTCCGCACTGTCACTCCTGGGCATGGTCTCACCAGGGGAGGAGACGGAGGTGGAGCTAAGAGGGTCGGGACGCAGATCAGATTCAGGTCAGTAAAAATGGCAAAAGCCTGCAATCAACACCCTGTGAAGACGAGCCACACTAGAAGGACGCTCACCCCGTGTCTGCGTCCGTCTGCCTGTCCGTCAAACCACTGTCTCCACTTCCCGACAGCTCCTGAGACATGTGATTGGACTGTGACAAACTGGGGGCGGGCTCCTCCTGCGTGGCAGAGGCGGGGCTGCTGGTATCCATGGGTGATCCCTCAAGCTGAGACACGCCCACTGGCACAGGCTCGGTGGTCTCTGCTATATCTGGGCTGAGAGAGGCTGAGAGACAGACAGACTACTTTCAGCGAGACCAACTTAAGGCTAAAAAAGGTGTAAACCTCAAAGAACAGGACAAACACACAACATGCAGCAGTTGCATGTAGAATGCAGTGGGATTTAAATTTCTGTTCAAAAAGTGCAATGAGTGCCCTCATAAGCGCTAAATGGAGAAAAGTGAGAATTTTCCTCCATTAAGACCAGACAAAGTGAAGGGAACTCATGTGAATGTTAAAAGCTTCTCAGTTTTACCACAAACATTTTTTTTTCTTACAGGTTTTATTTAACCTTATACTGCAGATTCGCACACCCAGTGGCCATTTTTAACATTTTTGACATAGTTCACATTAAAACTAGATATCTCAAGTTGTACATATAGGAAAATTATCATTCATGGCTCAAACTGAAGTAGGCAGTTGGGGGAACATATTAATACACTTCAGTATCATATTCACATAATTTGGTTTATTTTAGAGCCTCTATTGCAGATGCTAATATGCCAGGAATGTCACAAATGCTGACTTGAACTTGAACATGACTGGAATGTATATTCACATAGTTATTCAAATTAGGTATCAGAAATTACAATAAATTTCGCTAGGGTCTTTTCTAACAACACAGAAAAAATGGAGCAAATCCATGCAAGCATTGAAAAGTTATTCAGCTTTATCCAAGGTATGTCAAGTGCACCACACCCATGTCTAAATATGCCACACCCGGTACACACCCTTAGTCAACCAAGCTAACATGCTAACAAATTCCATACACGAAACCGATGAGCCATTTCAAACAACAACGCTGCACATATTACAGAAAGACCAGAAAATTCCAATGAATAAATTCCATGTCCAAATATGAACGTTATGATATCATATTTATGTCCAATATAGTCCGACAGCATAAGCTAGGTTACCGTAGCCAACTCCGGTAGCATCCGACACGATACAGAGTGCTGCAGCACTCAAACGCTCTAAAACTGTTTATAATCTAACGCTTAGTTAATGTTTAGTATTAGAATATATATTTTGTACAATATCGCTTATGAAAAATTATCCATTGTCACTCACAGTACGTAGAATCGCGTCGTAGCCGGTGTACCGTCTTACTTCCGGGTTGGCGAAAATTCCGAAAATTGCTCATATATTCCACACAAAGTAATCCGTTTATGTTCAAAAGTATCCACAATCCGCATAAAAACGAACAAAATAATCCATGGCTGCTTCAGTTTCGCCGAACAGTGTGTTCTGGGGAGCTTAGCTTAGGTTAGCAAAGGGTTAGCTTATGTTGCTATGCTAGCGGCCGAAATTGGAAATGAAGCGCCAGTTTCCGAGGGCTCAATTTAAAAATATACTTGACCAATCATGTCATATGAGGGCTGGCTAGCTTCGGAAGGATGTACACTATTGGTTAGAACAGCTTTCAATCACTTCTGAGGCGCCAGCTTGTCTCTGTGGGCTTATTGGTTCACCCTCCCCCCCTCCCCTTCGCACCTCGCCGTGGGAGAGGTTGTAAAACCTGTCACTCAAAGTCACTACCCCACTTTAGACCAATAAAAACCACTCAAATCAAAGCAGAACCGCTGCAGCTTTGTAATGAGGGGTCAAATCAGCGTTAAGAATGCTTCTGTGACGCTTAGGGGGCAGATTTGTCGGAGTGTCTCATTCAGGAAGCGGATTTTGGAAAATTTTGCAGTGAGGTGAGCAAGCTTTTTAAGGTACTTAACCACAACGGATCTACGCTGTTAAGGTCTTAAATGAAAGCCTTATTAGTAAACGATTTTTAGGTGACAAAACATTAAGACATTTCACAACATAAATATGTTTTGTAAACGGATATGTCGGGAGACCCCCTCGCGGGGTGCACTTTTGTGGTCAACTTCAAAGCCGGATATCTCGCGATCGGCTGCACGTAGACGGCTGAAACTCGGTAGGCATGTAGATGGGATAGGAAATTTTGATTTAAGCGCTGTTGTTCGGAGATTCATTAATGTTTAATATGTTTTATATCGCCGTAAAGGAGCTGGGCCCGCCGGCGGGCCCACTAGGGGGCGCTTCTGCATAATAGGGTTAAGTTATTCTACCTTCCCTGACTGCATCCAAAGCTCCTTCTCCACCTCTCTCACCAACAGTGGGAGCAGGAGACATCTCCATCTGGGACGCTTCTACTTCACAATTGGGCCTGTCGGGAGCCGAGAGCTGGGGTACCGCCCCCGCCAGCGCCCCGAGCGAATCGGCATGCGAGTCGGCCAGAAGCAGCTCCGCGATTGGTTGATGCACTTGCTGACTGATGGCCGTCTCCAGCGAGACGAGGGCCTGCTCGTGCGGTGCGGTGGGGGTGACCTCTCCTGAAGGGGGCGCCGTGAGGAAGCCCTCCGACGTGCGGGGTGGGTCGAGACAGGACGGCGTCCCACCCTGGACCTGCTCGCCTTCTGCTCCAGATGAGGGAGGAGAAACATTAGTGGGACAGCCAATGAGAAGAACGAACTCACACGGTGATTTTACTCAACAACCAATCAAACGGCAGGTCGCGAAAAACTGGTGCAGTGGCTGAGATGTGGAAGGCAGTAAGTTGTATAGTTATCTCCTTCAAGGGCCGTGCTATCTTGATCCCCAACAACACAACTTACTACCTCAGCACAGCACAGCCAGGAAGACCTCCAGGCACAAGGAGGTAACACACGATAACCAGCGATCAACAAAAGGATCAACACGGCCGACGGGGAAATCAAATATCACAGCCGAGCGGCCTGCGAGAACCAATACAAATGTTAACACAATACTTCACTTATGGAACGTGTTTAGACAGGACAAGATGTTCGCTGGAGCGCTGAAGGAAACTCTGTGGTCTCCCGGGTCACTCTGTTGCCAAGCGACTGCCGTGGGAAAGACAGTAGACTGTATAGTTATCTCCCAGATCTGGTGTGATCCTAAAACTATACAAACTACTACCTCAACCCACAGCACGCAGCAAAACGCGTTCCTGGCAGGCGGGTTCAGCACGGCGTCGAGCCGTGTACCCGTTTAACGGAGTTACTGCCCTAAATACGGAGAATTGACACTGGAAATAACTGGACGGGGAAAAACAAAACAAAAGCACAAACATGACAAGTCTATAAACCAGAGAGAATTTCGGAAGCCAAAACGCTTTAATTCGGAGACTGGAGGTGTTTGGTACCTGGTGAGCTGTCTGCCGCTCCGTTGACGCTGCCCATCACGGTGCCCTGCGGGAGACACAGGCAGGATGTTGAAACACTGTAGACGCACACGACCGCCTGGGTCTGGCACTCGGGTCTGATCATGAAGGATCGTGTTCATTGACCCAATCAGACCTCCTCCTCCTCCTCCTCGCCCACCTGCAGGGTCTGCTCCCTGCCCTCCTCTCCAGCCGAGGAGCTCCTCTCGTTCTGCTTGGCCTGCTCTTCCTCCGCCAGCTGCCTCCTCCTCTTCTCCCGTCGCTCCTCCAGCTCTTCGTCACGCAAGCTCTCCAAATGCTGCAGGATGGGCACCTTGACCACTGAGGCGGAGAGAAAAGGGGGCGGGGTTAGTCGGGGTCAGCCGGGCCCCGCCGGCGCAGAGTCTCGCGTCCACGACGTACCTGCCACGCAATCGTGCATGCTCTCCGCGTCCAGCACCTTACACTCGTCCGTCCACCTGGTCAAGGCCGTGGGGATACTGGACAGCGTGCCTTTAAGGACAGAAACAGAACCCAGAGTGAGACTCGGCGGGGCCGTGCGGGTTACGCCCTCTCGTACGCTACACCGCGGCCGTCTCTCACCGGCCTGCCCCGCCGTGCTGCTCTGCTCGTGGAAGAAGTCGTCCAGCAGCTCGTCGTCCGAGCGGGCGATGATGTGCACGTCCTCGTTGCCCACGAGCAGGCGGGCACGCCCACGGGACTGCAGGGGCAGCGAGCTGGACAGCTGCAGGATGTCGGCCGCCGCGCTGGGACCCAGCAACCTGAACACACACCGGGGGACACGCAGCTACTGAATTCTGCGTTACACAAACTACGATACAGGACGGACGTCACGCGCTAAAAGACATGCAGCAACACGGAATCGTCTCTTACACACACACACACACACACACACACGAACGCCTCGTTTCACCTCTGCAATATGAGCGGGGGGTTGGGCTGCCGGTTTCCCGGGTAATGAACGTGGATGGTGTGTCCGGTGTTGGCGGTGAGCTGGCGTAGCGTGCGTTGGCTACGGCCCATGCCCTGTGCCAGGCGGCTGCTGGTGCCCGCCGCACCCAGAGTGAGGGAGCCGTGGTCGGCGTGTCGCACCATCAGCGGGTGGGAGCTGGGGATGTTCCCTGGGGAGGGGGGGATGTCTGCTGTGGGGGGGGGGGACGGAGGCAGCGTTAAGAGGAACGGAGCCCGACGAGCCACAAACGAGACACAACCCCGTTCAACGATCGCGCAGGTTATATTCAACTCTGGCTTGTAATCATTACCAGAATTTGAGAACATGTTGTCGAACTCGATGATCAGGTCGTCGTCTCGGTCAAATCTCTCGAAGCGTATGTGCGGGGCGGCGTTGATGTCGGGGAAATCTTCGTCCAGTTCCATCTCTGAGCCTTCATCGTCGTCGTCCTCGTCTCCCTCTTCGTCGTCCTGAAGGCAATCGTTCCGTGTTGAGCGTGCGAGCGGAGATAATGCTACGTCTCCGCAGGAATTAGCCCAGCGGCATCTTTACCTGATCTTCCTCCTCCTCCTCTTCCTCCTCCTCCTCCTCGTCCTGACTGTCTTCATCTTCATTGCTGCCACTGGAGTCTTCCTCCTGAGTGTGCTCCTCATCCTCTGGTTCCAAGATGTTCATGGAGTCTGAAAGGAGGAGAGAGCAGAAGAAAAGTGAGCTCCTGCAGTGATCTTCAGCTGCTGCTACGCTCAACCTGTGGTCAGCGTTGCGCTCTGAAAGTGACCAACACGCTTCAGAAGACACTCGGAGGCGAACGGGTTTGATTACGTCTACTGTGCGCTTGAGGAATCTACCTTCTCGGTTGGCCTGCAGCGTGGAGGCCTGGCTCATGTTGGAAGGAGCTTCATCCATGAGCACGTCCTCTTGAGATTCATCCTCTCCAGAGCGACCGACTGACCAGAACGCAAAACCACGGTGCATCCGTTAGTGAAAACCGGGCACAGGTTAGCGACAACAATGTAATCGTGGTCTGATCTTCCCTTTTCTCTTCAGCTGAAGCGTCAGATATCAGGAGAACTTACCGATGATGGTACTGTTGACTGTTCCCGCATCTCGTTCTAAAAGTTCATCTATCAAATCCACCAACTCGTTCTCCACCTACGAAAAAATGTGAATAATAAACCACGCCGTGAGTCAGGGGTGGAAGATCGTTTCACTGTGGAACGAAGACATTTGTGTCCTCAGCCCTGATCTAAAAGCTTTATATAACAGAAACCTCCACACCTGCATGGCCTGCGTACTCAGCACCTCCGGCTGGCCGGCGATGACGACGGTCTCTCCTTCGGTCTCTCCATCCATCAGGTCGGCGTCGGTGCTCTGGACCCTGTGGCGATTCTCCACCGGCTCGGTCTCTCCTGCCTCGCCTGCAGGTATTCAACAGTTACACACACACCACCCACACACAAACAACATCTCCTACGCCCTCCTCCATGTCATTCAAGCACTCCAGTTCTAGTTAAGCCCTAAAGAGGGTTTGTCCTGCCTTGGTCTTGCGTGTTGCTGTTGCTGTCCCGCGCTGTGCCCACAGTGTCATGCTCGGTCTTGGTCTTGCTGGAGCCGCCCTTCCCGCCGAACAGACTGCTTGGCTGGTTCACGATGCGTGAAAGCGTCTCCAGGGGCTTCAGGGCAGCATTCACCGTGTTGGCCATGTTGGGACTGTACGGGAAGGACAGATCATCGAATCAAACGGAGACGGGAGGACAGACCCGACCCGGCCCCGCGGTGCCGAGAGCGTGTGCGGCGTTACCTGGACAGGTCCAGGCTGTGCGGCACGCGGGCGAGGTCGTTGACCAGGCCCTTCTTGAGGAAGAGGCGAATGATGTTGTTCATGCCGTTGTGCTGCGTCTTGGCCGTGGCTGTACTGTAGAAGCTCGAGGTGGAGGGGCACGACTCCATGATGGTGCTGATGATACACATCACTGCCTGCAGCCTGGGGAACAGAACCGGGGCAGAACGCCAAGTCAGACCACGGAAACACAAGGCTGACTGAACCTTTTATCTAAGGCTTTTACCCAAAATAATATTAAAACAACTTAGTGGATGCTAAGTATGTATGTGATTATTAAACAGGCTTTTTAGCTTTATGGTTTCAAAGCTGTACAGATAGACAATATGACCATAGCCCAAGCTATCCCGATGAAAATATCACAGTAGAGTTTTCCTGAGTACTGTGGATATTTCTGGTACGTCTACAAACTGACCAACTTGACGCCACAAAAACAGAGATGGTAAAGAAACGGGGTTATCGCCTTCTCAAGGTCAAATGGGCTGCTGATGGCATACTAAGCTAATCTGCAATACAATACTGCAATACTAGCTATTTTATTTCTATTTTCAACCAATTACATTTTTTAAACCAAACAACTGTGAACATGTTACACATTCCAATTGTTTTGCTGTCAGAATGTGTTAGAAAGTCACCAACTTATCAGAAAAGCCAAATAGGACGGACACAGTTTATTGTAGAGGAGTATGTATATTCCCCCACATCAGCCGTGTTGGTGTTTTGCAGTTCACCTCACCGGGCATGTTTTTCGGTGCCCTCTGCCATGGCTAGCGCCCTGCTCAGGGCAGCCTTCACCTCGTTGACCAGGGACACCTGGGCATCGGTGCCCGTGCCGGCCGCCGCCAGGCTGGCGAGGAAGAGTCGTGCCAGGGCGGGCGTGTCCTTGTCCTCCGAGTTCTGAGTGTGGGGAAGAAGGTGGTCCAAGACGAAGGCGAGCACACTGCAGTCCTGCAGTACGTACACACACACACACACACACACACACACACACACACACAGAGCGCATTACTCCTGCAAAATGATAACTCGGCACCAAACTTGGCAGTCAGAAGACACAAGAAGCCACAAAAGAAGAAGAATGAACACTAACGGTTTAATATTAAACGGTTATTAAACGAACACGATTAATATGCAGATAGACCAAGTTGTGGGGCGACGCCCGTATCCGGCTCACCTCCTTAATGAGCTCCGATTGGCCGGCGGTGTAGCTGTAGGAGGCGATCAGCGTGGCGATGCCCACGTAGGAGCGCACCAGCTCGGCCAGCAGACGCAGGATGGTGGAGGTGGGCATCAGGGGTTTGCTGGCCTTGGCCTTAGCCGCCCGGCTCTCCTCAGAGGAACCGGCCCTCTCCCCCTCCTGCTCCTTCTTCTCCTCATGCATCTCCTCAGGAGTAGAGGCTACAGAACATAAAGAGAGGGAGGAGAAAACAGGGTTTTATGGTGCGAGAAGACAAAGGAAGATGTATATTTAGAATATTTAGCTGTTTGTGTGTGTGTGTGTGTGTAGGAACGTTAAATTCTCACCCTCTCCCTGAGGCGTTCCAGACTGGGAGGATTCCGCCACAGTACCATCTGCTGCGAACACCTGAGTCTGGGGAAACAGCAGCAGGAACCGTCAACGGAAGAGCACCAGTATCAGCCTGTGGCGTCATTCGAATGCGGTAAAGCCACGGCACCACGACATGAAACCCCACGAGCCTCCGAACGCTCCCGTATCCTAGTCACTCACATTTATATGGAAGGCGGACTGCGAGTCGAAGTCGCTGCCCTGCCGCGTGAGTCTGTACTGCTGATAGACGTCGTCCCCCACGTCCTGCAGGATCTGACACAGGTCCTGACTGCCGGGCACCGTCACCAGGCGCTCGTCTGCTCTCTCCGCTGCAGACGCACGGGCAGATGCAGACGGGTGAGGGCAGGAGAGAAGGAAGGACAGGTGGTGAGGCCAGACGGACATTAAAGAGTCACGAGAGTTCGTGAAGCGTTGTGCACAGAATTCCCCCCCGAAAATCCCTTCCTGGACGACGCACCTTCCTCGGGGGCGTGGTAAGCAGCGAGGGCGTTCAGCATGTCATAGAGGACCTCCTTAATGGTGTCTGGGATCGGGGGGAGCGGAGACAGCTTCAGGGGCGTGGTCTTCACCAGCTGCACCGCATTGGGACCTTTAATTCTGAAGTTCTCAAATTCATCATCTGAAGCTGAGACAAGAGGAAGGACACACACACACACACACACACACACACACACACACACACACACACACACACACACACACACACACACACACACACACACACACACACACACACACACGTCAGGTCAGACT
Source organism: Brachyhypopomus gauderio (assembly GCF_052324685.1). Classification (NCBI taxonomy): domain Eukaryota; kingdom Metazoa; phylum Chordata; class Actinopteri; order Gymnotiformes; family Hypopomidae; genus Brachyhypopomus; species Brachyhypopomus gauderio. The sequence continues at coordinate 1,281,064 of NC_135220.1, forward strand.
ACAAACCGCTCAGACTTCATCAACGATATGTCTTTATTGGCTGAGGGAGGATCTTGCCGGCGGTGGGTGTGGGTACCTGTTCCTGCCCCTCTCGGGGCGGGCAGGGCGATGCGCACACAGCTGTTGGCCGTCTCCGTGAAGACCTCCGGGTGACGGCAGGCAGCCGGTCCCAGCACACGCAGGATGTAGTTAATCTCGCGTGAGCCCAGACTGCCCGATACCACGCCCGACGTGGTGCTGCCCGCCCCGCTGGTCACGGCAGACCGTACCACCTGAGAGGACGGAGGGAGACAGGGGGAGACAGGGGGAGACAGAGGGAGACAGGGGGAGACAGGGGGAGACAGGGGGAGACAGGGGGAGACAGGGGGAGACAGAGGGTGTCGGGGAGCAGAAAGAACAGCAACACTGATTACTCCTGTTCCATGATGCATACAAAAATACTCAAGTGCCAACAGCGCCCCTTTGTGGAGAATTGTCAGGCTGCCCGGCATCTACTGAGTGAGTGAGTGAGATACAAGCCAGGTCCAAAAAATAAAAATAAAAAACCCCAAACCAACAAAAATCAGGCAATGAGTCGGGCACCTTTTCCATGGTGTGGCGCAGTGTGGCGGGGTCCTCGATGATGTGGCGGAAGAGAAGCGTGACGAGGGGCGTGAAGCCGTTGAAGCCGGAGCTCTGGGTCAGGCCCAGGATCATGCGTGTGCTCTTCAGCTCGGCGAACATCATGGCGTAGTGGTGCGTGCGCGTGAGACGCAGACACAGACGCAGCGTGGCGTGCAGAGTGTCCGGGTCCACGGGGACGCTGATCATGCTGACGCACGCCCGGATCAGAACCGTGGTCATCTCCTCCGACAGGCCCTGCACCACGATGCCCCCGGAGACCTGCGACGCGTCCTGAAGGGGCGGCGGCCCCGACGAGGAAGACTCCTTCTGCTCCGCCTCCTCTTTCGGGGGAGCCATCTCTACTGCAACACACGCAGAGTCTGTGAGGGCAGATTCAGAATTTAGTTTTTTCATAAACACATAAATACAATGAGGAATCCAGAGAATAACCGAAGGGAACATACTTAAAGGTATAAACAATGTGATTAAAACGGCACCTCCAGCCCAACACAACAGGTTTAGTAAACGTTAACTGAAGGAGGTGGTGTTCTCACCTGCATCAGTAGGGGTCTCCTCCGTCTTGGCCCTCTGCTCACGCTCTCCTTCCTCCCGCTCAGAGTCCGCCGTGCTGCCCAGTTTGGAGGGTTTGGGTGTGCGGGGCACCCTCTGTACGGTGAGCATCACCGGACGCCTGTTCCCCGTCTCCTCGTTCACCTGAAAAACGTTTGGGGGGGTTCAGAGAGGTGAGAAGATCAATACCAGTGACTGTGTCTGAAAAACACTGTATTTAATTATTTAAAAAAAAATTTTTTATATTTATTTATTTAAGATGATCTGGTACTGAAAATAGAAGTTAACTATATAAATTCTTGCTCCATATTGATTTTTAGTTAACCGCCCTACAAAGTTTTGTTTCAGTGTGCTATGAAGATATTTACTGATCTCCAGGTCATGCCCACCAGTAGATGCATGAACACTCTCATACACTAATAAATCATCCTACCACTACTGGATGAAGATCAGGTGAGCTACACCAGGCCTGAAGGCAGACGAGATGGTTACCTGCACCATGGTGTTGAACTGGACCGTGTATCTCCTGCGTCCGGCGGTGAAACGCACGCTGGTCTCCCCAGCCCTCCAGGCAGAGTCGATGGTGCTGTTGTTGCTGGCGCTGTAGCTGCACCAGCGACCCGAACGATCGTCAAACCACCGCCAGTTGTTTCCGTTGGGCTGCAGGTACTAAGAGGAGAGGGTCCAGGCGTGCATTAGCCTACGAGGTCAACGCTCAACAACCCCGTAACATTTACCGTTACTAAAATAATCACCCTGCCGCACCGCAGACATCCGACCGCATTTCTTTCGTACGAACCTTGTTCATCTGCGCCCTTCGTTTGGAGGAAACGGCCATTTTCTCATAAAAGTCAATGAGCAAGAGCACCGGCGTGATCCACCTACACAGGGAACAGCAAGACGTCGACGCTAAAGAAACGGTAACGAGAGCAGCGGGACACACACTCGTGCGCTCAGGCGTGGGAGACGGAGGCGGTGCGGGTCTCCGGAAGGCCACGCGCGTGGTCCTCTGAGGCGGCTGGCACTCACTTGGGTGTCTGGATGTCTTTCTGCTCCTTGGCAGCCTGCAGACAGGGCTGCACCACCTCCAGGAGTTTGATGAGCACCGTCAGAACTCCACTGCTCTCCACGATCCGCGCACACGACAGCTTCAGCTCCTGTGAGGGGCACAGAACCAGCTCGATGCGTCAGTCGGCCGGAGAGACGGATGTGGCATCGCCGGGACAGGACGCTGGTGTGTGCTGGGACACACACACACACACACACACACGTACGTACCTCGAAGAGCAGCGTGAGGAGTAGAATGCGTGTGGCCAAACTGGAGGCCTGAGGCAGGGTGGCCATCTGTCTGGTCCACTCGGACACGGTCTTTGTGTCGCTGGTGGTGAGCGGCACGGCGGCCTTGATCAGCACATCGGCGGCGTCCCACACCTACGTCACACACGCGGGTGAAGTCCGGGAGGTGAGACGAACCACCACGATGACCGCCAAGACACTAAACTAAGCCATTTTGAAATCTGCACGCACGTGGGAGAGAGATTTGAGCGACCGACCTGGTTGACGACCTGGTGCAGGATGAGGTCTCTGTATTCGGGGCCGTTCCTCTTGATGGCAGTCATGAGCAGGTCGCAGAGGCGGTAGACGGTGTCGGGCAGCTCGTCCAGCAGGTGGAAGCAGCCCGGCAGCATGGTGTCTGTGAAGGCGTGCAGCTCCGAGCTGTCCAGAGGCTCCGCCTCCAGGAAACGCTCCAGACACCGAGCTTCCTCTTCCTCGGCACGCTCACGCGCTCTCCTCTCCTCTTCCTCACGCCTGCGCGCAGCCTCCTGAGATCCCACACACACACACACACACACACACACACACTATGAGAACTGCATTCCTCCGAACAGCTGGGAATATGCTTGGTCAAGCCTCGGAGGGCCTGAAAACTAATGATACGAGTTTATATTTTGTGAGACCACTTATGCTTGTGTGTGTGTCTCTCTACGAGTGTGTGTTCACATGTTTTTGTGAAAGTTCATCGGTCTAATAGCACTCGGACGTATCCCTCACTCCGGAGTTGATCTGTAAGCGCTCGCTACTTGTGTGACTCTGTCTGTGTGTCCTGCCCACCTCAGGAGAGTCGGAGCGCTGCTCCATACTGACTTCCTGACCCAAAGACATGGCGATGGCCCTCATCATCTGGTCCTCTTCAGACATGGCGATTTCCTGCATCGACACAGGCTGCAGTGACTAATAATGACCCTGACGTACGTGTGTGCACGTGTATATACTCATGCAGGCACACGCGCGCGTGTGTGTGTGTGTGTGCGTGTCTAAGCGGAGAGTTCAGCGAGGCCGGGCGACGGAGTCCTACCCTGAGGTGCTGGGTGCTGAGCAGAGGTGGTGGGTGTGTGAGCAGATACTCCGTGGCCTGCTCCATGGTGGTGGTGTTCAGCAGGGCCTCCATGGCGTGCTCTCTGGTGAAGCCCATATCCATCAGCTGGACAGAAGCAGCAGTCGGTCAGAACCGAATTCCACCGCACGCGACAACTCCCCCCCCCCCCACCGTGGCCATCTAGGGGGGGCACAGTGCCCCGTTACCTGCGTGAGCTGAGCTTGGTTGACCTGCGGCTCCCTGCGGGGCGTGGAGTTACTCCCCTCTTCCGTGGCCGGGCCGGGTGCGGTGCTGGCTCCGGTCGCCCCGGTCGCCGAGGTGCCCTCCCCTAGCGTCGTCCCGGGGGCGGGCGTGCTGGTGCTGCCTGCCGGGGGGGCGGAGGAGGAGGAAGAGGAGGCGGGGTCCTCCTCCGAGCGGGCGGAGCCTTCCCTCTCCTTCGCCAAACGCTCCTGTATGACTGGCTCCCCCCGCAGGATGTGGCACAGGATGGCCAGCATGGACTCGGCCATCCGCCCCCCGTACACCTTCAGGGGTTTACGGTTCCACAGGCTGCGGATGCAGCTAAACGCAGCCTGGGGGGGGTCAGGAGGAGGTCAGGAGGAACCGTCAGCAGAACGCACACACACAACCACGCTTGCAGATTGAGATTACATATGGGTTCGTTAACATGCACGACGACGACTGCCATCACAAACATGCTGCCCAGCCACGGTCAGAACTACGCCGGGTGGCACCAGAACACTGCTGATATTATTGGGTTGGTAGAACACTCTCAACAAAGCACAGAAGTGGCTGTGGGTGGACCACAGATCCATACAAACCATCTGGCACGGCAGTATCTCTTAAGCTTTGTGTTAAAGGCACTTCTGACTTATGACAGACATCCATCCAGCCATGTGATCAGAAACTGTTTATTAAGGGAGAGTCCGAAGATGGCCAACACAAACCGAGAACAAAATCAGTCACGTATACCTTAGAGCACGTGTCAAAGTCAAGGCCCGCAGGTCAGATCCGGCACGCAAATTGATGATCTATGGCCCCCTGGATGATATTTAATTACTATTAGAACCGGCCCGCAGGCCACAGCCGCCCGATGGTGTTTTGCACGCACAAACACTACATTCCCCACAATGCAACGGTAGCCCGCAAAGTCACTGCAGCGCACACAAGCGGCGAGGGTCTGCGCGGCGAAAATGACGTAATCGCACTGGCTCCGCCCGTGCGTCGCACGCTGTCGATTCGCAAGGTCGTGCACCTCTCGAATTTTGTAACTGCGCGCACCAGTTAAACTTAATTAAGTTAAATATTTATACATATAGTCGAAATGATTCGAAATAATTCGCTTTTTTATTCACATTATTTAATGGTTGTTTATTTTCAAAACGCCCAATCTTAACGTCTTCACGTTCTCTCATGTTTCGTCCTGGAATTACAAGAGGCTCGTATTTGTTAACGTAATACAAGAGAACTGTTCAGTCAGACAGATATTTGTTGTGAAACGAAGTCGTTACAATTTCAAGCACTTTCAAGTACTTTAGCCTAAATTCCAGCACTTTTCAAACCTTTATTACTTTATTCATTTAATGTACAGGACATGTTTTCTTTGAAGGAAGTTTGTTTTTATCTGTTTGCTTGTTGAAAAATGTTTTCACTTGAAATTACTGACAGATCCATAAGAAAGTATTGCTTTATTAATTTAAGCATTAAATAATATACACTGTGTTAGGTCTTGGTTCAATAGGCTATGTGCAATCATTTTAATATGTTTTAATAAACATTGAACCAGTCCGGGCCTTGGCTTGTAGCAAATTTGGTTTTTTGGCCCTCGGTGTATTTGACTTTGACATCCCTGACTTTGAGGGTTTAAATAAATAAATAAATTCTCCTAATGAAGAGTATATATTTCCTAATGGAGTGTAGCAGAGTGTAGTGCAGTGCGTCACCTTCTGGGTGACGATGAGGAATCGCAGGGCGCTGAACTGTGGGGTGGTGGAAGTTGCCCCGGGCACCTTGGCGGGCAGCGAGTGGGGCGAGTCCAGCACCGTGCTGGGGTTCACCATCTTCTCCACCAGCATGAGCCAGGCATCGAGGAACTCGCCGGTGCCGTCGGGCAGCTCGGTGTGCTCCAGACCTTCAGAAACGGGCACCTTGCCTCCCATGGACAGGGCCCAGTTAAACGTCCTGATGAGCGGAGCGGAGAAAACGAGGAGGGGTTAGGGGTCGACGTCAGCTCGCAGGGGAGGGAGAAGGGCCAGAACTTCCTGCACTCACTCAAACAAGGCGTCGTGGCCCCCGGAGCAGAAGAACTTCTGCAGCATGAGATGGTAGGGGTACTTCCTCTCGTCGAACAGCATGGGCGACGTGAAGCCCACCGAGCAGATGAAGAACGTCAGCCTGCAAGCGGACGCGCGGGTTTAAGAATCACCCAAATGGAGGAACCGCGGGAGAACCGAGCGAGTAAGACGGAAGCGAACGGAAGCGGCGCACCTGAAGCGAGGGGTGGGGGTGTACGGGGGCGGCTGCCAGCTCAGGCCCTTGGTGAGCAGCTTGGTCAGGGAGGAGGCGGTGGCTCGTGCGGCCGGCGTGGGGGCCGTGCCCGTGCTGGTGGTGTGGTGGGAGCGGCGCTGACGTACGGGCGAACCCACACACAGCTTCACCAGCAGGCCGAACAGCTCGGCCAGAGCCCTGCCCAGGCGAGAGGACGCTGCCATGGGGGAAAAGCAGGGTCATCAACTCCAGGTCACGGTCATTAACAACAGAAAAAAAAATCTCCTTGTGGACACAAAAAGCATAAAAGTAGCTGCTTCGTGGAAAGCCAAGGAGGGAGACGGTGTGTGTGAATGTTGTGACGCAGCAGGGGGGCTGACCAGAGAGCAGAGGTTTTATCTGTTTGATGCGTGTGGCCATGGCCGGGGTGAGCTTGGATTTGGCCTTGGGGTCAGCGGCCGTAGGCTCGTCCGTCTCCATGGGAGCGAGGGAGTCCCCGTCCAGCCCCATGCCCTCAAGCAGACCCTGCGCAGAGGGGTCGACCCCCACAGACAGGGAGTCCGTCTCCGCTGAGGGGCCGAAAACACCAGGTGGGGAGAGTCAAGCAGACACACACACAAACACACTCCAAAACAGCAACAGAACCCAGGACGGAAACGTGAGAAAGCGAAGTATAGAGCAATCTTTTCATTTAGAGAATATGAACAAACGACAAACAAAATCACACTCACAATAAAGTGAGGGAGCGATGCAGTGGGAAAAAGCAGAGGTTTTAAGATGGGAGATATTGTGCAGAATCACCATGGTGCAGTGTTTTTTTACCGGTTCTCCTGCCTCCGCTGGCTGCAGTGCTGCTGGCTGGTTTCTCCTCCTTGGGCACCAGTTTCTGCATGTCAGCCTGACCAAACTCACAGCCAGGAGGAAGACTGCAGAGCAAACAAACAAGTCAAGCATTTCAATACAGATAAATCTCCATTTACTGGTCTAGACACAAGTAGACAACGTGCATTTTGACTGCAACAATACGCTGGTTGAGGCCAAAATATGCAAGACGACAACATGAAGCAATCCCAAAATATATGAGCCATATTTGAGCACTCACTGAGCACAAAACTTTGGACAATTTTGGCAGCGAAGTGAGAATTCAAAACACAATGTTCATCTAGCACAATGATGTCACATGCACAACAATCTGTGCTGAATGTAATAAACTTAGGCTGGGTCAGATCTGAAGGATTCTTTTTGCTGTACAGGTTCAACCTGTTCCAAAAGTCGACCGGTGTCAGTTACCAAAAAGGAAACCAACGAAGCAACATTATATTCGGCTACGTTTCCTAGCGTAGGCGGGAGGCCCGTGTGGCGTGGGGTGAGCGGAGGGCCGTGCGGACCTGTTGGGCGTGCAGAGAGACAGCAGGACGGTACTCTCCCACACCAGGGAGCAGTACAGCTGGCTGAGTTTATTCAGCACGCTCAGACCCAGCTGGGAGCCCCACTGGTTCACAGAGATGGCCCGGATCTCACTCTGAGGGAAGAGGGTGAGGAGGGAGATACGGTTACAAGAACAACGCTCTCACGCTCACTTCAGCCGTTTCACACGATACCGTTTTCCCCCCTACCACTTTTTAAAAGCGCATGTTCACCATTTTTAAAACCCATACCATAACATGGGTCTCAAAATAAACAAAAACACAAGATGACTATACAATGCATACTGCAGCTGAAGTTTTAGGACCTCAGGAGTTTACAACGCAAATTTAGGAAAATTATGACAAACGTGATCAAATATTGTTGCCCTTAGGCTCGACAGCTTACCTGTCCGACTCTGCAGGTGTGGACGAACATCAGGATGTAGGCGTGCGCTGCGGTGAGCGCGTGCAGAAGAGGAGTGGCCCGGGCCGATAGTGTGGCGTCGGTGACGTGTCCGGCGTTGGCCAGTTCCCTTAGCAGGACCGAGCCGCCCGGCTCCTCGATGGGCCGGTGGAGTGGCTCCAGGGCAGACAGAATGCTGTCCAGCTGACACAGGCCCTCCTGAAGAACCTTGGGCTCGTGGGACAAAGTCTGGGCCACAACATCATCGGGTTTAGTCCACCGTAGAATCGCCGCTTATAAACGTGGCACAATATACCTGCGGCTAATAAGGACCGTTCTAATTTACTGCCATCGCTTCGGTATGGGAACTTAATTTTTCATCTGTCCAACGGATTAACAGGCCAAGCAAACTACACACATATCAGTAAATCTCACCAATATGGATTTGCACACGCCGGCTACGGCCTGGCAGGCGGCAGACGTGGGGAAGTCGATGGGCAAGTTGGGAAGGCCCAGGATGGACACCAGTGGCAGGAGGCCCTTCTGATTCACAAACTCCTGACAGTGGTCGTCCGTCGTGTTGTTGCTCAAAATGGACTCCACAAACTTCATCTTGAAGACAAACAGAAAAAAGCAATGAGTCCACGTCTGGGTACCGAACACCCTCTAAACTGGCAGCCGTGTCAGTAAATGAGGGCATGCTCTGTTTCGATGAAGGGCCATTGTGCTGCAGGGGACGGGTGAGGTAAATAAAACTGATACTGCTTTAAGATTAAGTGCATAATAAAAATGACGCAAGTCAGACATGCTGAGCAGTCATTTCACCATTAGCTGACCAAGCACTTACCACATTGAGAATGTAATCCATAAGAGGAATGGGGATACGCTCCTCCGTGCCAACCACTCTGTAAAAACACACTATTTATTCACAGAAGCCTCTGCAGCCCCATCACCACTGACCCACCACAAACGCACGTGCGTGCGCACACGCACACACACTATGTATCAAAAGACGGACAATAAGTCCTTTCCGATACGACTGAATCAAAGTATTAGCATAGCATTATGCCAAAGAACTGACTGCCTGCTGCTCTCTGGCTCCCCCTGCTGTTGGCTGAATGTGTGCAGGGCCTCTTCCTCTTCCTCATCCTCACTAGAGGCCTCCTCTGCTGCGTGGTTGGAGCGGGCGGGAGGAACTGTAACGGTCCCGTCCGCTTTCTGGATGGAGGGTTTCTGACAGATGTACTCGGGAGCTCGGCCCAAGTTACAGATTTCCTCCAGCAACTTGTGGAAAATAAACGAAATCGTGTCGCAAAAGTCAGCGTCAACGGAGTCGCAAAAACAAACGCAAAGAAAAAAAAATAACCAAAAACGTAGTCAGCCACTCTACCTTGATGATGGCAGTCGTAGCGTCCGTCTTCAGTGTGGGTTGGTGTCTCATGAGCTCATCCACGGCACTGCCCAAGTTGGAGGCAGTGTCCCCTGCAATACCACACACATACACACACACACACACACTTAATCTCAGAACTGCTCTCCACCTCCCATCCTCTCACCACTAGCCCTTCACCTGTTTGTTCAACAAGTGCCCCCCCAATAATGCACGTCATCAAATGTGTCAGGATCAGCGGGACTCTCATGGTCACTGGTGGTCCCGTCAGCAACGCGGGGCCTCTCCTGCTGGGGCCACTCACCCAGGGGGTCCGAACTACGCCGTCGCCGCATGGCCGGCAGGTAGTCGGGCGACAGTAGCACCTTGAAGAGGCGTTCGAAGGGCTGGCACTGGACAAACGAGTGCAGGCCACGGGCGTTTAGGCACAGGGCACTGAAGACGTTGGGCAGGGAGCCCAGCACCTCTCGGGTGGCAGGGACCTGAAGAGACAGAGTCTGTGAGAGAGAGAAAGGGATAGAAATAAAGCAGCATGGGGGAGGAGTGTGTGTGTGTGTGTGTGTGTGTATGTGTGTGTAAGGGGGGGGGAGACAGAGAGATCGCCCAAAAGTGGCTACACTGTGAGGTTTGGAAGAGGGAACAGGAAAATGTTGTTGATGGTACAAGAGTGGATGGGACTGGGGGAAAAACACACAGGGCTCTGGAAAAAAAAACAACAAATAAACACGAATAGAGAACGGGAAATCAGGAACGAGACGTGGGAAGTGAGACAAGACGTCCATCGACCCAGGGCTCGCTAACGGAGCAGCTGTGACACTCCAGCAAGTTCTGAATTAGGGAACTGCATGGGTAAAACAGAAAACAAAGAGAGAGGAAGAAAAAAATCGAAAGGAGGGAGAAGAAGATTAAGAGGGAGGGACGGGACGGGACGGGGGGGGGGCGAGATGCAGACTCACGTCTTTGATGAGCAGGGCATGTAGCATGACATCTGTGAGGCCATTGTCCTGCAGGGAGGAAAGGAGAGACGGCTCCTGGAAAACAAAGACCGTCACCACCTCCGTCGCTGAGAGAGAGAGAGAGAGAGAGAGAGAGAGAGAGAGAGAGAGAGAGAGATTAATTTCAATACATCAGCACAGTTAAGAAGCCTGTAATCAACACAGTAGGCCTACATGTTGATGTAAAATATATCCATCCCCCTTTCCAACAGCACAACAGAGGTCTGGATGCACCTTTGATGACACGGTGTCTGCGCCACACAGAGCCGTGTACTCACCCAGGAGGAAGAGTGAAGGGCCGTAATACTCTGCATTACTGATGATGTGCTTCAGGGAGGTAGGCAGGGACCCGTCCATCACTGCAGGGGAGGCGAGAGAGGGAGGTAAGAACACACACCTTGAGCATGGACGAGGGAGTAACACTCCTACGCACTGGCGAGAGCCGCTCACCATGGCGGATGCCGTCTGAGAAGGCGGGGTCCTGAATGGCTTTCTTCAAGAAGTTTAACATGGACTTCAACAAAGCTGCCCTCTGAGGGATGCACTGAACACCTGTAACACAGTGAAACCACCGTTCATTTCACCTGTGCTCACGACCATTCGTGAGATATGGGACTCCCAAGTGCCAGGGGCTGCTGGGAAGTGTAGTTCACCGTACCTGCTCTGGGTGCACTGACTACGTTGCTCTGTGCACGAGGGTCCGTCTCCGTCCTAGAGCCGGTGGAGGTCGAGGGCCCCGGGCTGCTCTCCATGGCAACCTCAGACACTGCACAACAACCGCCATTCACAGCAATATTACTTTACAAACAAGCCAGTGGAAATCGCTATAAATTACATCTCGGTGTAGTACAACCAGGGCTCTGCTGCACACAACAACACTACACCGGATGCCACGTGGTTTCCGAAAGCCAGTACGAAATGGAGAGACAAAGCAAAAGAGGAGAGGAACTGACTGTCCATGTCCGTGTCCATGTCCTCGGTGTCCGCAGCTGTACTGGGCCTCTGGATCTTTGGCTTGATGACAAAAGGACACTCTTTCCTGGACAGGTCCACCTCATGCTGGAGAAACACAGGGCGGTCAGACGGGACAGCGAAAGGGTGGAGGGGTGATGTGGGGGGGCGTGGTGGAGCGGCAGGGGCGGTGTCAGGGTTGGGCAGGGGTGGGAGATATGGCGAAAAAATTATCACGATTTTTTTGCATAAAATCACGATTTCAATTTTTTATCACGATATTCCATCCAACAAAAAAAAAGGGGGGGGGGGGGGGGCTACAACGCTTTCTTTCTAAGCAGATTTTCTTTTCTAAGCAGTGACACTGATAAAGTGCACTATTGTACTAAATATACAATATTTCCCAGCACATTAAACTTCATTAAGTTATATATTTATACATATAGTCGAAATAATTCGCTTTTTATCACATTATTTAATGGTTGTTTATTTTCAAAACAACCGATCTTAACGCTCTCTCATGTTTCGTCCTGGAATTACAATTTGTTAACGTAATACAACATAATTGTTCAGTCATTTGTTGTGAAACGAAGTAGTTGCAATTTCAAGCATTTAAAAGTACTTTAAATTCCAGCCTAAATTCCAGCACTTTTCAAACCTGAAACACAAAGCAACATTAAAATTGGTCAGGTAAATGTTCCTTCCTGTTTTTGAGGGGTGTTTCTTTATACTACCACATATCATTTCGGACAACATTGCAAAGAACGCGGAGTGACGTGGCAAGACGCACAGTTCGCTGTGATTGGTCAGTCCTGCGCCCTACGTCGGCCACATCGGCAGGAACCAGCATTTAAAAAGTCATTGCGCTGATTGGCAAAGGCGATATATACGATATCTCTAATTTGCTAGATCGCCTGCGATTCTCCACTCGTCACCGCCATTCCCAATTTTCTGTCGTCGTAGCGCACACCCCTAGGGTTGGGCACCACCTACCTCCAACCTGCAGATAAAGATGGAAAGGCCGCTGTGGGACTGGAAGGCGGCCATGTCCAGGTTGGTGATGAGGTCCACTACACGCACGGCGCGGGTCACAAAAGTGATCTGGTCCTGCTCGTCCCCCAAGAACTTGATCACCTGGAGAGAAACGAAGCATGCCTCATAAGAGTGCTCGATAGGAGCGCATACGAGGGAGAGATCGAGATGGGAGAATGATGAGAAAGGAGAGCAAACCTTCAACAAGGCCTCCATCATCCCACAAGAGACCAAGGCCTCCCCGCCAGCGTCGTAGCTGGCCAGGTGGTAGAGGAAGGAAAAGAGGGCGGTGGCGAACTGGTGCGGGTACGGCTCCATCAGCGGGTCTGGCGTCACCGCGAGGGCAGAGAGAGAGAGAGAGAGAGAGAGAGAGAGAGAGAGAGAGAGACAAGGCAGGATTGACGCGTGCTGAACACAAACACCGGCCAACGGGGCGGCAGCAGACGAGCCCGCCTCTTACCGATCATGGCTTGTATGCAGTTGCGGACCAGCACGGGCAAGAATCCGTGATAGGAAGCCGTGCCGGTGCAGTCGATGATGTTGGAGAGCTTGGGAGTTCGCTCCAGGTGGACTATCGAGGTCAAAGTGCGCAGAGAGGCTGCCTTAATGTCCTGCGGAACAAGGGCACACGTGTAAACTCACTCGCACGGCAGACGCAAACATTCCACCCACCCTAGCAGATAAAAGCACGGTCACAGCAACCCCATTTTCCATATTTTATATAAACATTGGCTGCATTGTCTACACAGAACCTAAAACAAAAAGGTTAAAGCAATCAAAACACAAAAGAAGATCAAACCTTGATCAAAGCTTCATGTGCTGCTGGCATTCTGTCAGGCAGCTTAATAAGGTAGCCCTGTACCTGGGACGCTCTTCCAACAGGGGGAGAGGTCCCGCATATGCTAGCCACTTGTTACATGAGGGGGGGATGCGGTTTTCATGCTCACGTTTGCACAGCAGATATACGAGGCAGGAGAGAGTCAGAGTGGGGTCCGTTTCTTACCACCAGCTGTTTGTCTGTAATCTGTAGCACATCCACCAGCTCCTCAATCAGGCCGTTGTAGAGTATACTGTTGGCGGACTCTTGGAGGGCGTTGGAGTACACTGTGAAAACGGCACAAAACATCCACCTCAGCGCACGTTATAAATGGAGCCCTTGTGTTGGTTGGAGGCTGAGAGGGGCACTCACCCAGTATGGAGATAGCGTGCAACCTGGCCTGGACGGCCTGCAGTCTCTTCTTGTGGTTGGAAAAGCCATGTGCGAGGCGGATGTGTGTGAACAGCAGGGTCTGCTTGTCTTTTGGGATGCTGTACATGACCGTCAGAGACTCCATGATCTCGGAGGGGCTCTCTGAGATCTGGGCACGCAAGAACGGGAAAAGCCACAATTACAGTTAGGTGTGATCAAGACGAAGCCTGGGCTACAGTCGAATACGGTAACGGAGACGCACCTTATCAAGCTGCTCAATGTGGATGTAGTGTAGCGTGTTGCTGCTGGACTGTTGAAAGACAACCAATAAAAAGAAAAAAAAATATCAATATGCCCGGCTAAAACAGTAAATAGTCTGTAATTGTGTCCAACACTGTACAAGTGGGGAAATTAGCTCTGTAAATAAACAGAAAATGTGATTCCATACCTTCTTCTCCACTTTGACCTCAGAGTTAGGCTCAGCATAAAACTCAAAGTGCAGAGTAGTGGCACTAGGTGGGTACTTCTGAACAGGCAAGACCAAAATGATGAGAAAGGGAAAAGGCAAAACAATAGGCATGATGAAATAAAAAAAAAAAAGAAAAGAAACACCTCAAAGTAATACTTTGACTTCTCAGTAGCGATAGCTCATACATCTCCTAAGTATTTAAAGCGTACCGTCATGGGCAGATCCCTGCAGCACTCAGCCAGGCCAAAGCCATTCTCCTTCCCCCCCCAGCTCTGCGTGAAGAGCAGGAAACGGACAAAAAAAAAATCGGTACTAAAATCGGTAAAGACCAAATCAACAGGCGTTGTTGACAGACGAGCGTGGCCAAGCCCTACCTCAGCCAGGTGCTGCAGGCGAGCGAGCAGAGGACTCCGCTTGTCCGAGCCCAGTCTGGTGATGTAGTTAGAGCGCTTGCTGAACACATACAGGAGGTTTAGCACGGACAACACCACTTGCATGTCGCACGATGCTAGAAGTGTAGTCAAGTGCTGTTGGCGGGGGGGGACATCATCAGAGTATAAAAATCACGCTGTCGGCACACGTTGAAGTATTTAAGGCTAACCATCTAATCTTTTAGGCCCAACAAGGTGCCTCCATACCTCTATGGAGCTGTACAGGTGGCGGGAGAAGCTGTACTCTATCAACAGGGCTGTGAAGTTGAGCACGGCCAGCAGCAGCGCTTTGAGCTGCACGTTGTCTGGCCGGTCACACACCAGCATCCAGGACATGTTCTCCACCGTCTGTCCCGCGTCGCACAGGATCCCGTCGAAGCGGTCCAGGAGGTCCACCCAGTGGTAGAGCTCACACTGCCGGGGTGGAAGACAGGGGAGTGAGAACGGCGAACGCAGGGGCACGGGGCTCCGGGGCGGGAGGAGGGAGGGGGGTGTAATCACCTTGCCAATGTTCCACGTCTTGATCTGCTGGAGCTCCAGCAGTAGCTGCTCGTCGCTGCATCCCTTCAGCTTCTCTATGAGCGTCCTGCAGTCAGCAGGCTGAGGGCAAAAGGGTTGACGGTGAGGGCATAAGGACAGAGAAAAGACCAGTCCACCCATCCCACATCACACTCGTGGTTACTGCTTGCAAGTACGTGAGCATACGAACCGCTTCAGTGGGGGTTTTCTTCAACTTGCTTCTGTCAACCTTCATGGTTCCTAGTTTCTACACACTGTTCCTGCAGTCAACGTAATTTACAAGTGTGTCAATTCCTGTTTGGATTCCTCCTTTCATAAGTAGAATTTAAACAACTTGCTATATTATAGTACTATCTGAGCAGTCAGCCACAACATACATCTTAAGTATACAAAACAGCCTTTACATGATTCTACATAGGTCAAAAAAGATCAAACAACTTACGATTTATTTGGCAACTCCAACTTAACGGCATTTTTCAGATGTAATACCTACAATAAAATACAAAAACTGTTCTAGTGACCTTATTGATTGTGATGCAAATATATATATATAACCTTTGAAGCACCATGCATTTGAGTGTACCAAAGGAGGAATCGGAATTAGGACAGTCCCAGAACTATAAAACCACTTCTTACTACTCAAAAAAAAATCTGTCAATCTGAAATAGTTATTCCAGTTAAATACTAAACCTTTCTAGAAACGTGAATTACATCATTTGCTCCAAGTGCAAGCATAACGCTGAACATTGGAGCAAGAGCTGTGTGTCGCCAGAGTTTAATTTGCTTTCCGGAATTCAGAGCACCTTACTCTGAGTTCAGAACACACTCACACACACAAATGCCCTGGTCAAGATGCTAGGGTTCAAAGCAGTCATTCAGCATGGTATAATGGTATAAATGGCAGCAAGATAATAGAATAAATGTAACTTATCATGGACACAAATTGGATTGTTTGCTCTGATAATATGCTTTAACAAATGACTTTTGGGTGATTTATTTTAGCAAGTTAATTATGGTGTTGCGATTACCTGAAGAATGAACTGATAAGTAACACTCAAAATTACAGCAACCGTTACATTCCCTATTTCTCCCAAAGTGATGAAGGCTGAGCATGGATGTCCTCAATTTTAGACTTCTTTAGTCTCCTTTTCCTTTGCAAGAACTTGGCTCAAGAATTACACTTTATACAGCTGCAATAAATCATTTGGGACCAAACTTTTCTACCTGAGGAGTTAAGCCATTACAGGCTACTAAAGGCAGTGTAGTGTTGCAGGCTTCCCGAGGTGAATATGCACAATTCAAACAGTGAGCAAAAAAAATCAAGAATCTGTCGAGGTTCAAGGCAAAGCTATTCTTGCTACATCTGAGGAATTGTCATTTTGCAGTGATCACTGCAAGTTAACTTCTTAAACTTTGCAGTCTCACTAATTAAAAAAAAGTTAAAATGAGGTGTGAATCAAGTAACTACTTAGTAAATATCCCATTTAAATTTTATATAGGCCATAAAATTTGCTTTAGGCAACCCTCAAGAACGAACCTCAAACAATGTACTTCCTTGTATGCAATACAATTATACTTATTTTGACTTTTTTTTATTTTGCCTCAGTTACAGCTTTGCATTTAAAATGTCCTTGTTACAGGGATGTGCATGTCTATGTGCACGCTTCTGGTATTCTTTTATTAGCACAACATGACTGACAAGTTGATAATCAGATGGAAGTTAAAATATCACACTGCTTTACTTAGTTCCTTTTGATTTAAAAAATGTCTAAGTCATACGAAAAGGCCCATTTCGGTCATACTATTATCGGATCGAAACACCTACTATACCATGCTGGGACCTGAGAAATTATTTAAACCAGATTTGAACAACAGATTGCTGACACAAAGAAAGCAAATGAAGATTCGAGCCCAAAAGAAATGAGGGGGAAAAAAGTCTCTCAATGACAAAATGAACATAAAATGCAGACACTTATAGGTATTGAACTAGGCAGGTAAGTTAGGCATGTTAGCTACTTACTTACATAGCAACGTATTAAAATATATTTACTGACAGTCTACTCTTGGGTAGATTACAGTTAACAGCTAACCTTGAGAAGCAAGCTTTCACACTGCTCCCAAGTGCAGTACATTTAATTTAGGACTTGGTGTGTCCAAAATATCAACTGGTTTCAAAGAAGAAAATATATATATCACTGAAGATAGGCTTGTAGCATGAATATCACTGCAGTGTTTACACACCTAACACAAAACTTCAGCTAGCAACAGCACTTCCGTCTCCGTTCATTTGCTAAGAATCGTGCAACACCAAACCGTATTAATACATTAAACACGGATTTATTAGACTTGAGACTAACACACTGCCCGTTACTCTAACCACACAGTAAACCGCAGCCAAGTTAACTGCAATGCAACAGCAAAAAAAATGCCCTGACGTGCGTCTTTTCGCTAGCTAGCTGCATTTAGCCCACCACAGCCTGCCAATAGACGACATTGGGCCGAGTCACCGTGTAGAAACACGTTATGGGGACGACGCAGTCGAGGAAAAAATACTCTGATAAACTAGAAACGGCGAGATGGATCTCTAGCCAACAAATAACGTGTTAGCTACACAACACACAGGCCACTTAGCGGCACCCAGCTAGCACTGTAGCTTTAGCCAGCTGAGCTAAGCTGAGCTAGCTAGCGCTCCTTAACGGACTTCTTCAGTCGAGCTGGCCAGCCAAGTTCACGAATAAACGTTATATCAACTCTTACATCGACACAAACAAGAGACGCGCGTTTCCGATCAGTAAGTGCTGATATTTAATAGTCAGTCATAAAATGTAGGCGTCATTAAACAACGGCTAGCTACGTGGCTAGCTAAGCGTCTCGCGAGCTAGCTACATGGCTAGCTAAGCGTCTCGCGAGCTCGCTAACAGTTTAAACAGTTAGCCAGGTAGCTAAAAAAAAGTGCAATCGGCGATTCCTGTCTAGGATGTCAACATAAAAACTTGCTAATTTTTTTTCAGCGCGTTAACATTTTTCCTCCCCCTAAAAGTTTCTTATATCGAAGACCAATAAAACAATTTATATATATACGTCGAATGTGTTGGAAAATTACCAGAAGCCAAAACAGCCGGACCGAACCCGACCACAAAAAAAGACCCCATTCTGGTCTGGGCTCCACACGGGCTTGTTGTCTAATCGAGCGGCCGGCTGCAGCGGGCCTGCTCAAGCCTGCGCACTCCCAATAAATATCACCAGATATGAAGGGACCGTTTGTTACCGCACGTATATAAAATCATCTTTAGTGACGGTCGGACCTCGCCGCGATGCCTCACCGATACGTACTCTGCGAATAACGCTGCGCGGTGCTGTGAATCACGGTTTGTGGACGTGGGGTCGCTGGAAGATGCTCCTACACACACGGGCTTCCGACATGCGCTTTCTCGTACGTAGGTCGGTCGGTCGGTCGGTCGGCTGGTTGGCTGCCTGGTTAGCTAACTGAGAAACGCACAATATCTCGCTGAATCATCCCCCAAACAGGCCCAGCACAAGACCGCGAGTGTGTTGGTGAATTTCAGAGTTTCACAGCTGCAACAAATGCGTGGCCACATAACTAAATGTAACAGAGATGTTTAAATACGCTTTAGTGTAAAATAAATTTAGTGTCTGTAAAGTTACTTTAAGTTATTTGGCATACACGTTATACAATTAAATTTAGTATGTTGAGAATGTAAATCTTTCGACTGACCACGAAGCACTGGCGATCCTAACTTTTAATTCACCAAATAATGACATAGGCCTATCTATATACTCATCTGCTTTATATTTTTAAATATGTGGTTTTTAAAGTTTAGGCTAAATTCATCCATCAGGCACGTCATGATCCGTCAGTGAAGCCGTAATGTTTACAAATGCTGTAAATGGAGATTATATATATTTACAACCTACAGTGTGACTACGTGCATTAGTAAAAGGCATGAACTTGAATAAAAAAATCTATATACTAACCCATACAAGTTACATGTCAGCATTTCTCGTGCAAAATTATATATGGCATGAACGGAATCTAATAATTAGAAGTGATTCATGTATGAATTTTAACTCTTTGGTATATGACTATAATACATCTTAATTGAAAGTCCATCGTGTGTATATCTTTGGCACATACTGGAAGGTTATAATTCCGCTTTAATTATAAAACTATGCAAATCGAAAGCAATCTGTATGAAGTCAAAAAGGTGTTAGACAGTATGCACATCAATCTAATATGCCATTAACACCTAAAGGAATATGAATTTAATTTATTTTCCTGATCAGTCCAAACATTTAATTTGAAATGGCCAAATATTTGAAACACACGTATTCTTGCTGCGATTTATTATATGATCATACCGTTAATGAAATGCATAATAATATTTGGAGATATGAAATCATATAATGTTTTGTTGTTCATTGTCATTCCAGTCGTATTAAAAATATAAATGAAGGTGTCTTACTGAGACTGCTTATCCTAGCTAACCTAGGTAGCTGGTCTAGCTTTCTGGCCAGTCTCATTCTCCCCTCTAAGGAATAGATAGCTAGTATTAGCTATCTCTGGGTGGATATAAAGGAGTGTGTTGCTGTTTGTAACTTTGTGCGTGTAAACTCCACGACAAACACAACACAGTTCAATATTAGACACGTTTAAAATGACGCGTGGCCTCGTCGGCCGGTGTACCGCCTGTGATTAATGTCTCTCGTCTATCACATGAGCACATGCTATCACCCAGCTAACTCAAATTACCCCTCAATCGTTCTTAGGACAAAAAAAATGAGCCAACTCTCTACCAAAAGAGTCTCATGCGGCCTTCAGCTACCATCAATTAACGTAAACGCAACATACAGCTACACCGCATCTGCAGAACCGGATCAATCCGAATGTAGATCGCCAAACAGAACCGAATGAATGTACGCGCGCGCGCACACACACAGCGCGTGCATGCAAGCCGCCACTACAATGCACTCGCTCAGTAAGACCACATATTAAAAATGGCGGTTTATACAGTAGATTGGAAGGACTATGCACCAAAAACACTGCTTTTCTGAACACGGTCTACGTAGAATACAGGAACCAGACACTTTTTGTGCCCTGAAAAGTCGCCCAGTTCGTCCGACGTTAGTTTCAAGTTCAGAGACGCGGACAAATTTGATCACTTACCTCGGTCGCGTCTCAATATAACTTCTCCATTTTACAGCCGCAAGCAGGGTGTAAATCTCGCGAGGTTGCCTCTCCGCTTCATCCTGCGTTCAGCTGAAGCGGTGGGATAGGGGCATCCCCATTGTGGCGTGAAACCGAAATAGTTCTGCTAACCAATGATTACGCGGCACCCGGGGGAAGGAGGGAGGTGGTGGTGGTGGTGGTGGTGGGGGGTAATCACATAAGTGTGTGATCATATTTTCACAAATCTCCAGAACATTTACTAGGGCTGTGGCAAAAAGATGAGAAATAGTTTCAGACAGAATTAGAAAAATTCCCTCTTCCAAAACTTGGAAGGTATGGGTGCTATGGTATTCAACATATCATTTTTGCATTTTGATTTTAAACTATTGTATAAAACTATTGATTTTATATGAATTGTGAGCGTCAATAATAATTTGCAGTTTGAGCCACGTGTTTGACAGCCAGACAGAAACTCATTGTGTGCATTCAGGCAAAATATATCAAGTACAATCTTGTATAAACATTCTCATTAAGAACAATAATATAAATTCTGAATATTCAGAAGTAGTATGAATAAAAATAGTATGGGCCGTGCATAAAGCAAATCACTGCATGGTGTGTATGAGTAAGAAGATTTGAGATTAAATTTAAAACAGTGTATACTGGATATTTGCTAAGATGGCTTCTGATTTCTGTGTTTTTATTTTTGTTTCGTCACTACAGAAAATGGCGTTATTCCATTATTCTAAAGCATTAATTTTATGTGCAGAACAATGCATATTATTATTCCATCATGGCACAGCAAATACGTTATTCAAAAGTCTGTAAAACACAGGGTCTAATACAGGGCTCATTAGTATAATACCACACTTTATATTATGATTAAAAAGTCGGTAAAGAAAACCCCCAAAACGTCCAATTCCTATTATGACTAGCTATGCCAAAGTTTAGTGACCACTGCTTCTGGTACGTGTGATTACATTAAGCCTGCCTGCCCAGCGGGGGGAGCTAAAGACACACAAGACACACTCATGCTATGCAGTATATTATGAGCTCATTACCGTTTGTCAGTTATGCTACTCTCTGCCGATTATGGATGCTAAAGTCTTCATTGTGGCTGGTGGGCAACCGTTTTTTATTGATTGAATGGTTTCCTACACCTGCACGTGTACATTTTTCCAGAGGTGTATAATCCAGGTTCAGAAAGTAAAAGTCCTCACCAGGATTTTGTTCAAGCTTGCTAGATTTTCTAATTAGTCCAATCCAGGTAAAATTTGTGGAATCAACACAATCCAGGAAGCCTGAGCAAAATCCTGGTGAGAACTTTTACTTTCTGAACCTGGATTAAACACTTCTGCATTTTCTATCATTGGAGATGGCCCAGAGTCTAAATGATCGCCACATTACATGGTTCCTTCTCCAGCCACTGGGGGCGCACTAACGCCGCTGTGTAAACCAGGCTTGAGTTGCCATGGTAACGAGTACAAGCGACAAGGTGGCCGTGCAGCAGCTATGTCACACATGATGCTAGCTAGCTAGCTAACCTAGCTATGTTTTCTAAACAACAACGCCACTGATTTCGTTTAAAGTGTCATTTATTTGATTCCATAGAGATCGGGTGCTGAAGGGAAAGGTCTGCGCAAGTACTTTAGCTAATTCTACCTTTAGACAGACACTGTACTGTCGTTAGCTACTAGCTAAAGCTTATATTAGCTATGCTAGCTAAGCAGCTAGTGAAAGTCACGCCGTGGTGAATGGGTGAGTTAGCCACCATGCTAACAACATTTCTGTCTGCATGGTACGTTACCCTTATATAAAGTAGCTTAACTTTAGTTAACTACATGTTACCAACTAATGCATTGTGTAATTGTGTCTTGTAGAGCAATGTTGAGGATGAGTAGCCTGGTTCCGGCCCGGTTCCTCACTCTTCTGGCACACCTGGTCACGGTCATGTCCGTGTTCTGGTCCCGGGTGAGACTCGGTCTTGTTTTCAGTCTCGTTAGTTACTCACGCTAAAACGAATGACATTTTCTAAGTAGTTATTATGCTTTATCCACATTGCTTTAAAATGAGTGTCAACAACTTGACGCGAATGTTTATTTACCCTCTTATTCTCAGGAGAACAATGTTCGGGCGTGTTTGCCGCTGGGTTACACAGTTGAAGAATACAACACAGAAGACACACGGTACGTTTGACATCATCCTGTACAATAAACATGTACAGGGTTGCCGACTTTTCAAGATCACCTGGAGTGAGATTTGATCTTTTGTGACCAGAGGTGTCAATTCCAGGTTCAGAAAGTAAAAGTCCTCACCAGGATTTTGCTCAAGCTTGCTAGATTTTCTAATTAGTGTAATCCAGGTAAAATTAGTGGAATCAACACAATCCAGGAAGCCTGAGCAAAATCCTGGTGAGGACTTTTACTTTCTGAACCTGGATTATACACCGCTGTTGGGGTGGGGTGGCGATTGTAAATTGTTGAGGGGGGGGGGGGGTGTAAAATGGACACAAATGAAGTATTATATCGCAATCGATCGATCGCCAGTGGTTGGCGAACTAGTAACTCGTTGAATCATAGATGTAGATTAGAGAGAAATAAACTAGATTTTTTTCAGCGTGAGATATCAGAAGTGTGGCGTGAGAGCGTGTGAAGACGGTCAAATGGGTGTGTCTCACGCTCAATGCGCGAGAGTTGGCATATATATATGTATGTATGTGTTGCATTTCTTGTATGCGCTTCACCGCATTAACGTCCAAGTTTCCTTGTATGCAGGCTGGTGGTGGCATTGTCTGTAACTCTGGGTATGTTTGCAGTAGAACTTGCTGGATTCTTCTCTGGAGCATCCATGTTTAACAACAACCAAGGCCTTTTATGTATCCTTGTCTATAAAGTTGTTTCACTCAATCTGAAAAATGATCTGGCTTAATTTATAGCAACATGCTGACAGTCTTTGTGTATACCTAATCATTTACTGGTTGAACCTTTGATGGCACCTGTCAAATGAACATATCAGGTGTGTATTAGATTCCTGTATTGGGGATAATCAGATTTTGTGATCGTCAAATGGTATAAGTGGTTATGGTGAGAGTTCAGTTGGCTAAGTGTTATTGTGGTATTTTGGGGGCCAGGCACCTTCCCTAACTGCTCCCTTGCAGCTACAGCGTGCCATGTGTGTGGCTCGGTTGTTCTGATCTTCTTTCTGTTTGAGCAGTGGACCTGCAGCATCTACTGGTGGATCTTTGGCTTCTGCAGGTGAGACAGTGCTCGGTCTTTATGACCTGCTGCCGATCTTCACGATCACGATAGCATGGATTAGTTAGTTATGAATGTTTCTCAAAAGACTTTCAAATATGTTCTCATGTCACGTGCCTTGGTCTCTGTCATGTCATGCTCTTCAACTGTCTGTCCCTTTGTCTTAGTGTACTACCTGCGCTCTATGAGATAATTCTGTTGATTGCTGTATTTGGACTAAAGAGGAAGCCACTATGAAGCCACTTCTTCATCCTATAACAGAAAAGATGGGGTTGCCAAGCAATGGAAATATCTGTGGTCAATTTATAATTGGCACAAAAGGAAGTAATATTTACATATAATAGTAATATTATAATTACATACACATAATTATAATTTGCTTTAGAATTATGTTTTGTATGATATTGTAGACATGAACGTGAACGTGAGTACACAATCGCATGTATTTTAGCAGTTGGCAAAATATTAATACATTTTGTATTGTTTTGTTCTCCTGTACTGTTGCTGTTATTTATGTAATAAAATGTAATCGACTGCAATTTGTGCCGATCGCAGCTTTAATTAATAACACCAGAGAAGCCAATAGCATTATCATTAGCTGTACTGTGATGTTGCTGCTTCTTTTCCAGCATTAATGTAAATGTAAAATGTAAATGTGCCATATTTTGTCAATTGTGATTTTTACACCGCAATCAAAAATTTTCCTCCGCTTTTAACCCATCTGTGCAGTTAGAACACACACACACATCCACACTAGTGATTACTAGGGGGCTGTGGATCACACGTGCCCAGAGCGGTGGGCAGCCCGGCGCCTGGTGCCCGGGGGAATCCTTAAGGAGGAGGAGGGGGCCTTTGTTAATAACCATCGTCATGTTTAACGTACTCGCTGGGTAGGGAGGAAATGTGCTGCAGGTGTAGTGTAGCGTCACGAAGCCTTCACTCCTTTGGTCATTCAGTTCTCACTTTTTTGTGATGTAGGCCAGATGGCTCTTTGCTCTTGTCTTTATCATGCAGAGGAAACAGGTTGTGATCCCACCATGACAAGGACGCCACAATACTGTCCCACTGACGTGCCTCAGGGTCACCATGTGATCAAATATTGAGGTGGTTCTTTGTGTGTCAGAGCTTAAAAGGGGACTATTTTTTTTTTATACGATGTAGACGTTTCTATGTATGTTGAGATTTGACATTTTTTTTATGTTGGATTAATAGTCAAAGTTAGATTTTTTACTCATGGGGTTGTTGTGACTATGACCTTTGGCACATTATTTGTACTCTTCCTTCACAAATCAGTTATCATGTAAGGAATTTGGATCAGTTTGATTAAATGCAGCATCAAAACGACACATTTGTGTTTTTGTTTTTAAAATGTGAAATTGTAAGCTGCAAGTTTTACAATGGAAACTGACATAATTGTGATTCGTTTAGGATCTGTACTGAGCTCATGATGCCAGTGTTGCTGGCAGCCTGTCAGAGTGCCATTAGTTTATGTGTTAGACAGCAGGTGAAATTACACACACCCACACACACACCTACCTCTGCAATGAGATTCCACGCAGCCCTTGAGTCCCTGCTGCGTCTAGTCGAGCGCCGTCTCCATCTACAGCCCCGTCGTTGGCGTGGAGAGGACAGGGCAGTAATGTATCTAATGCCAAAGTGAGCAGTGGAGCTTGGCCTTTGGGCTGGCCGCTCCACCTGTCAGGTGCAGCCCAGATGGTGAGGGTTTGTCATTTCTCCTTTGCCCCACGTTAACCCTGCATCACGGTAGTCTTGAAACGTGACAGAAGTTTAAGGTCGGGACTTTTCATTGGCTGATCAAGAGGGGAATTTTCACGTGTGCTACATCCGACTGAAACACATCATTCAAGCGCTATACAAATATATTTGATTTGATTTGATCATTCTTATGTTAAAGATTTAAGAGATTGTCTACAAAATGATTTTTTTATTGTGAAGAAGGCTGTTACTTTTGTGTTACATAAGCAAAAAGAGTCAAATTCTATCAATCAGAAAATATTAGCCATTGTGATTTTGCTGGCCACAGATATATCATCTCATACAGAGGCCTTTTTGGACCGGACCTGTGCTTTTCCCTTCATTTTCAAGTGCCACCCATTTATGTAACTTGATTTTTCTCAACTAGATCGATACTTCCATTTCAAGGAAATCCTGCTTCCATACTCTCTAGATAGTCCAACCACTTGTCCCAACTTAAATAACCCATACAGATCAATAAGGCACCTTCAGCCAAGAGGTGCCCTGGTCGGGTCTTTAATGAACTCTAGTGAGTATATACACAGCCCTATTTCCTTTGTTTCTCATGCACCTGTCCGCTCACATATTACAGGCACCCTTTTCTTTCTCCATTGTTATTTCTGTCCTCGTATTCTGACCCCTTCTCTCTCTCTCTCTCTCTCTCTCTCTCTCTCTCTCTCTCTCTCTCTGTCTCACATTCAGAGTTCTTTCCACCCTTAGGCCAATTAGTGTCAACCACACGCTAACAACATCAATGACCTCTGGCTTATAATTAAGGCCAACTGGAGGGAGTTAAGCATCCTGACAAAAATGGCATATCCTGTGTCTGTGCAGGAGTGTTTGGCTGTCAGCCTCGGGGAGAATTAATACACCGTGGGACGCACCGTAAGCCCTGACTGGCAGTGAGAACAGCTGAGTGGTCCTTTATAGAAAATGTTGGAGTGATGAAGCTAAGACATAAGCCTTGCAAACTTTTACTTTGTAGTGGGAGTATTGTTTTGTTATTAACCATATCAGTTGCTTAATTTTGGAAAGGTCTTTAATGTCAGGAGTGTAGATCATGTTTAATATAGTCCGCAACAGTACTGATGCTTAAACATAGTACTGTATAGTAGTGCTGGCAGAAAATATTATACTTTATTGTGCATTTTCATGAACATTTGTCTTGCATGTAGTCATATTCTTATTCTTATTCTCAGCCAAGATAAGATATGTGTTTATTGCTAAGATATATTATTTGTACAGCTTTGAAGGATGGTGTGTTCCCAGGATTCATTCAAATATCCAGGAGCTGCAGTATCTTGGCCATAAGCTGAGTTGACTGAACTCATTTAGCAAAATGCTTTAGATGGAGGAGCAGAAGTGTAAGAGTTTCTGTTGCAAACGTATTCAACATGTCTATGTAGGGTATGTATGTCTAGAACAATACATCTATAATTGTACATATGTTTAATGGTAATACAGATAGTGCTGACACTAAGATTCAGCATAAAGATGCATGCCATAACCACAATGAGAAGACACTGAAATTGAATCATATGTAAATCTGGACTCAACAGGGAGTTGATGATTCGTCTCCCCATTTTGACATTCCCCATGCATAATTATGTGGCCTACAGATATTTCACATGATCCCAAACTATTCTTAGTTGTGCAGTGGATTGCTGCATTTATTCTGCGTTCCTTTGTGCATAACTGTGGAGGACTGGTTTTTGATGCGCTACCACAGAATGACCAACAGAGGGCAGCAGTTTGTATGTTTGTCTTATGACATCTCTTTGTAGACCATTTGCATCTGCTTGACAAGCAGAAATCAATCCATGTGAATTCTAAATGTTAATCAGCCCCGTGTATCCACTGGCTCCAAAATATTTCATGATAAGAATACATAAGACTTGGAATCCATACTTAGCTCACTGACAAATGTTCAAAGCAACTTAAATAATGCGAAATGAAGACTTATGTTGATTGGTTCAAGTAATTATTTTGTCCTAAGCACTATAGTTAGTAATCGAACTCTAGATTTTTTCTGTATCTCTGTGCGTCAAGCTGTAGAATAACTATTATGATGTAATTTACAGCTAGAGGAGACGGGCGTCTTACACATCAAGACGTCCTGTAATATTCTGTCATTATAACTATAAAATCATTGTGACTTAGTCTTGTGTATGACACCTATCCAATAGGACCAGTCTGTGGTTTGTTCTGGTCTCTCCTTCTCATTGCACTTTTTGCCAAGTTCCAGTCTCCATTATGATTCACTTAGGCCTTTCAGAATCTTTGTGTTTGCCTGACAAAAAAAAACACAAGCCAAGTGCTTATACAGACTGCATTTCCTGCCCTGCTCCCTTCAGCAACGATGATGTATTATGGGTAGTTTTACAATTCTAATAAACACACTTCGGGTAATTAAGGCATGGAGAAGCAGCAGACAGTGGTGGTCCAGGGACAGCACCAGACTATAAATCACAAACTCCCGGTTCCGCCTTCTAGAGCGTAGCCGATCACGTCCGCAGAAAAAGCAATTCTACCAAGCCCAGTTTGAGCATTTGTCTTCATCAGCCACTGGTTGTTTAGGGCCACTCTACATTTGCTGGTTCCCATGGCAATCAAGCGGGCCAAAGATATCAAATGTGTCCATTTTCATGTCAGCAACAGCATAACATTTGAGACAGGTTTACAAACTAACACCATCATGAATAGAAATAAGAGGGCATGGCTGACCACATGGAAAGGTGAGCTGCCAATCCAGCACGCACTGAAACAGAATAACAGATTACTATATTGATTTCAGTGTTTCAGACAAAATATATTGTAAATTCGGACATTATGAATTCTGATTTAAATGTTAAGTATGATCTCTAGTGCTACAAACAAACTTTGCCTATTCAAATAAAGGCTTTGGGTCTAATGATTCATTCATCTTTAGCAGAGATTCATGTGACCCATTTATGCTGTTTGGCACTGTAAAACTCTAGATCTGTTAGTTATGGGTCATTTATGTTTAGAATAGGAAACATGCAATTATAGAATTTTCAAGTCACCTGAAAAGAGGTGGCAGCCCAAAGGAAAGAAGATGAATTCCAAATGTGTGGATAGAAGGTGAAGAACTTGGGACTCCTCAGCTGGACTGGTGTCTGCACCCTGTGGACAGCTGTGGACAGCTGCCAGTCAGAGGCACCTGAGTCGTGCGAGGTACACAAAGTGTGTTGGAGTGTGAGGAGCACGTCTCTGTCTCCCAGGCACAGGAGCGCTGTAGCAGATGCAGCGAGCAGGAGATTCGTTCGGACAGAACAGGAGCGGCAGGACCGGCCGTGACACATGATGGACACCGAGAGGACGTGGGAGGTTGTTTTCTCCTCCTCCCGGACACGTTTTCCGTTCCGGCCCGCCGCGTGGGATCTCGTGGAGACAGGAGGCGTTGGATACCTGAAGGTGAGTGCCTGCAGGTGATCTCTGAACACGGAGAGCACAGCTGAATCGGGCCTCACAGACACTGTCTTTCAAACCCCCCCCCCCCCCCAAGACAATCCAGAACTACATCTGGAACAGTTAACCAGGAAGCTGTAATGCGTTCACCGTAGAGCCACGCCCATCTCAGCCTGAGAAGTTTCTCCGCTTCCTCCATGCTCTAGCTGTAAGACGTCTGAAGCTGGTTCCTCTGGGTATCCGTCAGTATCATCACTAGCTGTCAATGACCCTTGATTAGTCTCTCCCATCAAACAGATCTCCTTTCTACTCTGTGAGCACTTTTAATCCACAAGCTTGACTCTGTTAGGTAAGACGAGCAAAAACAAACGGCCTGAAACCACATGCAGACCACACGCAGACCACACGCAGACCACACGCAGACCACACGCAGGCCCCAGGGAAGGACCTGGGGGGAGACGCTTGGAAACAATTCGAACATGAACAAAAACATACATAGAGAGGCAGCAAAATTGCCGGAGGAAAAGATGAAACTTTGTTTTTGAAATAAAAGCATGGGCGGAAGCTTTGACCTCTCTGGGCCCAAAGGGTTTTCATTAGGGAGTCATCATGAGTTCATGAACATGTCAACAGCTAGATAACACGGTCGACAAAGTGCTTTTTATTGGAGATTTTTTTATTCAAAAGGGGAATCAATTCATTCAAAATGCATTGTGAAATTAGACTGGGAAAACTGGCCACTAGCCAAAAGAAAGCCACACATGGATTATCAAAACATATATACCTGCTTCTTTTCCATCAAACATACGTTTCAATGGCAGAAACTTTGAATTTCAAAGCAGAAAAGGTCTTTTCAAACATGGCAGAAGCTGCTGCATACACACAGCGCATTTATATATATTTGAAGTCCGTGTTTACATTCACATACTGCAGATTGGCAGATTGTATGCCTGCTCACCTGCTGACTGTCCTCACACACACACACACACACACACACACACACACACACACACACACACACACACACACACACACACGCTTACATTCAACCCTCTGCCCTTCCACACCCCTCCCCCACTGTTATGGTGAACTGGGCATGTGTGAATACCAAGGCACCCAAACACAATGCGTGCATAGTGAACAGACATTTGTGATTGCATGCTAAGTAAACGTGTTAATAAACTGTTTAGGTTTGAATGCCATTGTCTGAACATGTCATTTATCTCTAGTCAATGGAACAGCTACTTGTTCAGAATCCAGCATATCTGTTCCATTTCAATATGAAGGAATGTCTCGTTTTTTGTGTAAAGGTAATCCTTGAAAATTCAAATATTGAGCCAAATGCTGAGCTCACTATTTCCATTTCAGAGTACATTTGTCTGTATTCCTGTTCAGCGAGAAGGTGATTTAAACCAAGCTACTCCAAGGCAGAGAGACCTGAGCAGAATTAATCACAGACATTAGGCAGGATAAGACTGGATATGCCATAGTCCAAGGTTACTTGACCCAAGTGCTTGAGGGCGGCCATGTCGTAGGGTTTTACACCGGCCCAACTCTAAGCCACACAGCTCAATCAATAACGATTCAGATGCATCTCGTCTGCCTGGCTCTGCACGTGCGTGCGGGGGGGTGAAGTCCGGACGGGCGAGGGACGTTTCACACTCGAGGCACAGGAATTTTCGAGAGACTGCGGATGAGAGAGTTTAACATCAGGCTTAACGGGGCCGCTTTCCTGACTGTGTTTAAGAATGCAGCCCAGCTGCATTTGAAAGGCTTATATTCAAATCTGCAGCTGTAAACCCCCTCCACCCTCCTCCACCCTCCTCCACCCTCATCAGTCTCACCTTTTCTCTGACAGGAGCTGAAGCCCCAGGCACATGCTACCATCCACAGCTCTCTCCTGTCCTCCATCTCTCCCTCCCATCATCCCCCTCTCTCTCTCTCCCCACTCCCCCCATCTCTTTTTATTCCCCCCTCCCCCCATATGTGGAGGCCGTGGGCCGTGTCCGGCCGGCAACGTCCGGCCCCGCGTGCGTGGACGGATTAGGGCGGAGAGCGGGGCCTGATCGATTTCTGGCTCGGTGAGGTGGCCTCGGTACTGCCTGCCCACAGCTCGTTCACAGCAGACGTCCCCGCTGTGAGCCCCGGCCAGCAAATTGCTTGCTGCGTGTCTGCTTGCGTGTGTGTGTATTTCTCCGCATATGGATTGTCAATGTTTATGGAGGTTTATGAACTCTTCTGCAAATTTCTGGGCTGATATTGTATCTCAGACAGTGACCAGAGAAGAATTATCACGCTGCATCAGAGAAATCCCTCAGAGTCTTGGGTGACGGTGATTTGCCCTGAGGCGAGGTGAAGTGGCACATGTATGTGAGTGTGTGTGTGTGTGTGTGTGTGTGTGTGTGTGTGTGTGTGTGTGTGTGTGTATGTGTTTGTGTGTGTGTGTATGTGAGTGTGTGTGTGTGTGTGTGTGTGTGTGTGTGTGTGTGTTTGTGTGTGTGTGTGTGTGTGTATGTGTGTGTGTGTGTGTGTGTGTGTGTGTGTGTGTGTGTATGTATGTGAGTGTGTGTGTGTGTGTGTGTGTGTGTGTGTGTGTGTGTGTGTGTGTGTGTGTGTGTGTGTGTGTGTGTGTGTGTGTGTGTGTGCATGCGAACAAGCATCCTGCCAGACTGTATCAGCTGCGTGAGATGTGAATGGTGTGCTTCAGTGTGTGTGTGTGGCGGTCCTTGGTAGAAACTTCTGGAAAGGCATCCCAGGTGCCACAGGTGTATGAGACGTGGTGGTGTTGGGAAACAGAAGTGACCCAGGACTGCTGCACGTCACACACTTCTCATCGACGCACTGCAATACTGTGATTCCCACAATGCCCTTCTGGTGTGAAAGTGAGACTGCTGACTATGCGTCTGGTTCGATCCGTCAGGCGGTCACTGGATCAAACCTCAGTCAGGGTGACGCTGACTTGTGTTCGTTGTTCTAACTATAAGTGTCAAAAACAGCGTGCAGATTATACTTTTTTAACAATTGCTTTAAACAATTCAAATTCTAGAGATATACTATCTTCTGTCTTCTGTCTCACTGGCATTTTGAAGATTCATCATTCACTTTTTCTTATTAGGAATATCTTTGGTGCACACCCAACAGTTGAGCAAGCTTTGTCCAAAAAGGAGCTTTTAGTCTTAATCGGCTTTCCCAGAATCCTCTCTTTATCGGCTTTTAATGCTTCTTTAAGGAACAGACTGTTTCTTCAAGAAACTGTGGCAGGAGTGAAGTTTAACAGTTTAAAGCAGAGAGTGCAAAAGAGGAGACGTGGCAAAAAGTGACAAAGCACATAAGAGCGTGTGTGTTTGCACTCTGTTGAGAGGAGAAGGGAGCGTGTGTGTGTGTGTGTGTGTGCGTGTGTGCGTGCGTGGGTGTGCTGGATGTGTGTTAGTGAGGGCTTGGAGGAGACGCTCCACTGGTTGGCTGACTCACAGAGGGTCCCTCCAGAGCACGGCGGAGGAGAAGAGGAGCTAAAGGAGTGGTGGTGAGCGGAGAGGAGGGTTTGATGTGGGCAGCCGTGCCCAACCGCCCCTCTCACCCGCCCTGCTCCCAGCCCGCACCCCCAGCAGAAAATCTATGCTTTCTCTCTTAGTATTCCTCCCATCCTCCACAGGAGGCTCCAGCGTGGCATGGCAGGCGGGCAGGCGCCAGCGAGGCCCGGGCCCAGGGAAGGAGAGCTGTGGGCCGGGAGTGTTTGCTCGAGGCTGTCAGAAAGTGACAGGAAGCGCAGCGACTTAAAACCTCAGCGGGGACTTCATCTGGACGAGCAGTGCTCCGCGTCCTGTCTCCGGCGCACCGTCTCTCTGCATTCACGCCGCTCACCTGCGACCCAGAGCCCCCCCAACCCCCCAACCCAACCTCCACCCCCAGCCCAGTGATGCGCGCATCTGATTCCTATGCAGCACGCTTGCCACGCAGGTGAAAAACAGAAAACATCCGTGTGTGTGTGTGTGTGTGTGTGAGACAGAGATAGAGAGAGAAAGAGAGAGAGAGAGAGAATGGTTGCGTGATCTGTGCACTGTCTCTTAATGCTTACTCCAAGCTTTTCCCATTTTCAGTGACTCATTCGTCGCTTCCCGTATTCTTTCACACCACAAACGGTAAGAAACCCACGATAGCGCCCGTCATGCCTCATCCTGTATAAACACCTCCCTCACAAAAGGATTTTGTCCCTAAACTCCTCTGCCCCACAGAAACCCCCACCCCCACCCCCACCCTGTCACCTTGAGCCTCGCCGTCATGCTTCTGTGATCACTTTAAAGGTCATGGTATGTAGCCACTGTCATTACCTGTCACTGTCACTCTCCCTCACTCCCTGGGTCCCTCCCTCCCTCTGTGGCCTGCTCTCTGCCATGCCTCTCAGCCCTGAGCTCTGGAAGACAGATCAAAGTGCCATCTTAAGTGGAACTTTGAAGGTTACAACAGATAGGAGCGATCTCACGGCAGCGGCGGACATAGCCGAACACCAGCTGGAACAGGGACTCTTAAGGGATTCAGTGTAGCTCGTGGATGTGCCTAACTGGAAATTAGTACAGGGATCACTCACTCTGACTGTGGATGTTAGGATCTAGTGTAGACACTAATCTAAGAGTGGCACTGTAGCTGGAATTTTGGAGTTTCTTCACATTTATTCAGCACATATGTTAGGACTGTATTTCGTGAACACACGAATCCTAATCTTAAGGCCACACAGTCTCCCGATATATGAGCCGTATATGCTTCCATTGTTCATAATTTTTCTTTTTATAAGCCTGTCACATTTCATTTTTTTCTTGTTTCTGGCATATAGTTAGTTACAGTTAATAAATGAACATCAACATGGAACATCACCAAACAAAAAGGTTGGATCAGATTTGCTGTACGGTGCTGTAATCGAAAGGTTAACAGTCTAGCGGGCGTAACTGCATTCCGTGTTGTCCCAAATAATTAGTGCAACCTGAAATACGTTAGGTAGGTTCTATGATGTTACCACAGAGCAATAACCTTCTGATGGTCTGAAGATAATTACAAATAGATAATAAAGTAACCGTGATGCATGACTAAATGTCCAGTGTTTCCTATGAGCCCACCAGGACCCCTTTACAAGATTAAAAGAGGTAAACAAACTTTAAGAATTTAAATCAATAAACTCCAAGAAAAAAAAGCATACACATGTTTGGGCTTTGGGGCTTTTTAGCATGTCTAAAGCAGTATTCATTAGGGACTGAGAAGTTATTCGTTATTCACAATGGCTGACTGACTCGTTTCACCATAAAG
Source organism: Brachyhypopomus gauderio (assembly GCF_052324685.1). Classification (NCBI taxonomy): domain Eukaryota; kingdom Metazoa; phylum Chordata; class Actinopteri; order Gymnotiformes; family Hypopomidae; genus Brachyhypopomus; species Brachyhypopomus gauderio. Next base: position 1,314,807 of record NC_135220.1, read on the forward strand.
GCTATTGTCATTCCTCTGAAGGGTCATTTTTGAATATTGATGAAAAAAGGGGGAGTCTTAAATAAGATTAGGTTTACACAAAATCTTTATCACTTCACCAGATGTGAAGGAAAGGGCAGTAAAGACAGCACTTTATCAGGAATACAGCAAACATAGGTGTATCTTTTTTATCAACTCTGGAGTCTGGACTAATCAACAGCAAACTTTAATCAGATATGATCAATTATTCATGGCCCCAGGCCTGGCGAGAGCATCTCTAGAACGCTCTCATACAGACAGCTCAGAATGAATAATTCAAACATCACTTATACAAAACCGAGTGCCTTTCTGATGCCACATGACTGCATTAGAAATATTATGCAAGAAAGGATGTTAATTAGTTCAGAACAAAGTTATTTATCTAGCGGCACTGAATGAATAAAAATCAACTAAATCAATTAATACGCTGGGTTTTTAAAAATCTTCTAACAAATCACAGGGTTGTTCTTGTGCAGCAATTGAACGGCCTTTGTGTTTATTTGTGGCGAGACTCTGGTTTGAATACAGATCAAAAGATCTGAAAAACATATGAAGGAATCTGGGTACAGCAGCCCACCAAGAGGACTGGTACTGTGCTCCATTTGTGCATTGAACAGGACTACACCTACCGTGCTTCATCACTCCACAAGTAGGGGACGGGGGTGTGGGTGGAGGGACAGGGAGACAGATGGAGACAGATGCAGAAGGTGCAATTCCTGACTGCCACTATCTGTCCTAAAATCCTTGACAGCAAGCGACTATGAGTCATGGAATCTCTCACAAATTAAAAATGGGCATTTCCTTTCTTTCCTTTTTCATTTACCAGCGAGAAAATATGTTATTTGGTCAGAGAAAACGACTCAATACGCACCCTGGTAATATTATTACGCTCAGGTCTGAGCACTAGAACACGCCTTAAAATAATGAGTGACTGCACATACCCTACAGCAATGTGAAAAGTTATATTGATATGGATCTTATGGATTTGAAAATGTAGTGGAATGTACTAAATTAGAAGAAATGTATATTAATATAACAAAACATTTTCTGCAAAGTATTTAATGTAAACATTAATAAGGAAATGCGAGTAATGAAATAGTTTGAATATGTTCTGTATTTCTGGTTGTGCTTCTCCATATTTTATAATAAGTTAGCTCACTCTTACCCTAGCATTGCATATATGCAGGAAATGGCTACAGTGCAAACGTTTAGGTTAGTCAGCACAGATTAATGGTAAAAGTATGATAAAACTGGGGCTCGCCTGGTTTATTATGCTGATGGGGTTGCATTTGCTGGACCTTCAGTTGAATGAAGCTCTAGTAGTTTTTTGTGGGAGTGTAGTTGTGCTACTATTTATAAACAGGCAGAGAAATGGGCTGAAGTGGTTGTGAACTCTGCAACACTGCCGTCCAGCATGTGTGAGGCAGGGTACTAACAAGGACACAGAGTATTGATATTTCCATGGAAACATCCCAGGGCATCACTAACAAACTATACTTTTGTGTTTTGGAGCGTTTGGTTTAATGCTCAGATTAACGCCGTCTGACACAAGGCGAGACGATAATGGATTACATATGAGAAAGTGCAGGGACTGCTGGATTATTATTGGCAGCATTAAAAAAACAACAAAGCAGAGAGTCAAGATGGATATGGAATGAATTTAGGTGAGGAATGGAATGAATTTATCAGGTGCACTGATGAAATAATCAGCAGAAGGAGTGTGGATGAGTCGTGGATGCATGATGGACAACAATTCAATGTATCGCATTTATTCTTGTACTCATTAACAAAGCACGTGAGCATTTTGATAAACACTTAATTGGAGCCTTTAAGGACATTTGTGTGTGCGTGTGTGTGTGTGTGTGTGTGTGTGTGTGTGTGTGTGTGTGCGTGTGTGTCTTAGCACATCTCCTGCAGAGCACACACCCTTGTCATGTTGCTGTCACACCTGAAGTTGGGAAGAAAGATGAGCACTCTTTAAAGATAACACCGTGCCCTGCTGTGACGGACAGAAAGGTAGAATGTGTCTGCAACACCTGAGAAATCAATCTTTCACTTTCTCTCTCTCTCTCTCTCTGGCACCTTCGTGTTCATGGTTTAATAAATGTATTTATACCTTGGATATGTTTTTTTCCTTATACTTTTGGTTACTGTAAAGCCTGTGAAATTCTTTTAACGGTAATATTCCCATTCATGTCCTCTTTAATGATCTCATTGTGTGTGGGCCATGTGCCTTCACGCGGCCACCGTACCTCGGTTCGGAGTGTGCGAGCACGCGATTCTCCGGTGTGCATCTGTGAGTAAACGTGTTTGTGCTGTTTTCTTGTGCGTTAAGACACTGTTTGGACCGCCAGGCTGATTTCCATCCCCTGCGAGGGATTCTGCTCCTCCTTCTTGGAGTCAGACACAGTAAATAAGTGGTAATGGGGGGGGGGGGGCTGGGGGGGGCTGGAGGGGGCTGGGGAGCGCTTTCTGTCATCGCTTTAGAAGGTTGCGACCCCGGCGCCCGGTGACACCGGCCTGCTCAATTATTCAGCCGGTGTCTTGCGCGGGGGCCTCTGGAGAAGCCGCGGCCGTGATTGCTTGGAGCTGACTGACTGACATTTGCACATGAAAATGGACTCGGTTTTTCCCCCAAACAGCAGTGCGGCTTAAGGAAAACAGGGCCGGGCCTCCGAGGAGAGGCCGAAGAACGTAGATGACAGCACGGCCGTCAGAGCCCGTCAGAGCCGGGAGCACCGCGCCGTAAGTCATTTACTCACACATGGGACACGTTACATACCGTAATAAGCAGGTTCTCCTAAATATACTAATTGAATTATATACGATCGCTGTTTCATCGATATCCCAATTTAACATTGCTAAGTGTGTGTAGTCAGTATCCGCTGGCATGCATTTATATGTGAAAGTTTTTTTTTATTATTTGACTTTAAAAAGCTGCCAATGTAAATTATTTCAATGCATTTTGGTATTCCTGCACTTAAGCTAAATATGGACTTGTATAAATATGAATTCACCCTGTGTGAATGATGATAATGTATTACTCTTTTAGGAAAGAATTTATGCAAAAGATCCAGCAGATTTCTGGCAATGTATGGTTTAATTACCTCTGAGATGACTCCAGGAATTTAGATTCTCATGGTAATGAGATCAATTCCAATTAGCTAAACCTTCTGAGACAGCGAAGAAGATATTCAGGTTACTGAGAATGTGAGAAACACTGTTTATGTTTATATTTGTGTAGCAATTCCAAGTTGCTTCTAAAACAATTAACTAACCAACAAAAAGGTTATGTCATTAAACGTCAGGGCCAGATCTGACCTTCATCAGTGTATCCCAATTGCACATCTTTTGTCGAATTTGTAAAAATCTTAAATAAATGTACAAACAAGGAGATTATGAGGTATAATACCACATATTTGCTGTTCAGAAGGCTTACCTATGCCTTTAAGTATGTCTTTACCTGCATGCACTGTTTGCTTTATCAGGCACAACTTCGTTAGAGCCCATGTGTTACTATGACAGTTTGTTAGTGGCACTATTCCTAGTTCAGTTTCTGACCAGAGGACGACTACTGACAGCTTATTATTACAGTAGTGGATTATTCTCAACGCATTAGCACTACTGGCATGATAGTGCAGTGGGTGCTTTATTACTGGTGGTTTTCTTGTGGTTTAATAACTCACTAAAGTAACAAGGCATCTGATCAATAGTACAATAAATCTATCTTAGGTCAGTGGAGAAAATTCTCCAAAAGCGCTATTAAGCTGCAATTATTTAAAATGAGCACTTCAGCATAGTCATGGAGTATATGTATCCTATGTTCTTGTCTCTCATCAATAAGAATAAGTTTATTTCCATGTAAATTAAAAAGGTCAAATAAATGAGAAACAAATTATTAGCATGTGTCCTTTGTTTACTATCGTTACTCTCTCCATAGATGTGCCACTCCCCCTCAGTAGGTCTGCTGACACAAACGAATACAGCACGCAATCCCATTTCAACAAAAAGCTTTTGTTTAATCTCCAAACCCTCGCAGAAAATGAGTGTGGACTTAAAGAGGAGGTGCATGAGGCCTGCCCACTCTCAGTATGCCTGACCACATCTCTCGGCTCGAGAGAAGGATAGCAGGGATAAGTGGTGTGTGGGTGGGTGGGGTGGGGGGTGTGTGGGGGTGGGGGGGTGTGGGGGTGGGGGTGGGTGGGGTGGGGGGGTGTGGGGGTGGGGTGTGGAGGAAGAGCAAGTGTGGAGCACAAGACAGATGACAAATTGTGATTAATAAATGCGGTCCGGGACGGCAGCGTGCAACGATGCTTATTAATAGTGAGAATTAGAGAGGCTGTGCAACTCAATCTGCACACTGTCACTCTGCATCAGGCACCATAATCAGAGCCTAATGAAACAGCACAGCAGCCCGCTCACTCCTTCCTTTCCCCTCTGTGTTTCTGTTCCTCTCTCTCTCTCTCTCTCTCTCTCTCTCTCTCTCTCTCTCTCTCTCTCTCTCTCTCTCTCTCTCTCTCTCTCTCTCTCCCCACTCCTGTTGGTCTCTTCCTGGATCCAGTTGCCTACACCTACACAGATGTTTTCCTATCTAGACCCACATGCATGTAGACGGAACTCCACCCCTGAACATCTATCTACCCATATAGATGATGGTCATGACGGAAAGTTCAGTTTTCAGCTTCAGTACAGGAGGTATATTGCCATGGCCTGTACAGGCTGACACGCATGAGCTAGAAGTTTCTGTGCCTCTCAACTATTTGTACTGCATAACACAAACAGCTGGGAGCAAGTCATATCTGTTAAGTTAAACATGTTTGATATTACGTTATCTACATAATAAAACCATGAAACACAAGATTGTAATAATGAGGTGGGATAATAAACTCAGTTGTTGGTGAAATTGGTTCACAAACTCCTTGTATTAGAGTGAAGGCGCTAACGTCGTCTGTTATGACGTACTTCTGTGCTCACAAGCTTTCCGTTGTTCTGTGTGTGTTTCTGTTGATCCTAAAAGTTTTTTTTTTATTGAGTCACCAAAGCGAATGTGTTTCGTGCTTTTCAGTATAAGTCATCATAATTTTAGCCTCTATGACAGTACCTCACAGTCCTGGTCATGGAATACACACACTCCACAGTTTATTGGTTATACAACCCATCTGATTTATAAAAACTACTTCTAAAACACGAGTGTGCTTACAAATGCCATTCGGTATAAAACACCTCAATGGGATCTCACCAGCGATTATGAAAAATACCCATAGCAGCTCACGGCAACTCTTGAATAACCATTGATCGAGGCTGGAAGACACCTCAGCCTCAAAAGCAGGACACTGAGCACTGATCACTGAGAACTGGAGTCACTTTTCTTTTTTGGTATTAAACACGTTGCAAGCGTTCTACAAGACAACCATTAAGGACGTGGACTTTCTGAGGTTTAGTTGGTCGGTAAAGAACAAGGCAAACTGTTAACACAGCGAAATACAAAGTATTCACTTTGACATGTATGTGACCCAGAGACATGTTAAAATAATGACGACCAATCACCAGTTCACACCAGATAACAAATAGATATTTCTCCAGGCACTCTGACCGTTGGAGAATCTGTAAAACTGGACAGTCCGGCCTAAAACCAGACATCTGGACACCTTATCACACAGAGCATAGAAGCCATGGCTTTTATGGCAAAAGACTTTAAGCCACCATTAAGGTGGGACAACACAGTACATTAGCACGATACGTCACCTCTAGAACTCCAGAAGGTCTTCGTCAACCACATTCATAAGCAGAAGCAAGAAATGTATTTACAAAAACGTGGTGACTTGTATATCGAAGTCTACGGGACGTCCACTCATAATGATCAGCGTTTGCTATTTGACTTCCACCACCCACTGCAACAGAATCTGGGGGTGATTAGAGATCCCTGCCACCAGGCTGAGAATGAACAGGTCAGATAGCACAGAGTCCAAGGAGAGCAAACGCCTCAAAGACGCTTTTCTTTCCTTTTTTTTTTTTAAAGAGAAATCTTGTGGTTACCCAGGCTGGCCCTTTGTCAAAACAGCAACTAAGTCCTACAGGAACATCAGAGTGACAGGCAGAGGGAAAGGGCGGCGTTGATGGAACATCGTTATCCCCTCTGTGTCTGGAGCGACTTGGAAACTCGGGAGGATATTCAGCAAACATCAGTGTGCAGTGCATTTCAAACCCATCTTTCCATCTAAAGACCATGTTTAAAAAAAAAACACCAGCAAAGCAATATAAAGTGTGAAGTGCAATGCAAAAATAATGCACATACGTGTTCAGTACTGAGAGAAAACACTCTATAGGTGGTCCACAACTAAAGTTCTAACTCTTATGCTCAGCATTCAGTAGCCTATTGGGATTTGAAAGAAAAAGACACTCTTTTGAGGACTAGAATGGATACAACTTGGATAGAGACAATTGGTGTGCAAGAGAAATGAAGGAGACCATCTGTGTTAAGATGTCCTTGGGTGCAGCTGGTGGCAGCTGGGTATTTTTGCAACACCACTTATCCTCTGTATACGATGGTTTTCTAATATCGTTACATTGGCAGTTTCAGACCAATTCATACCTGCAGACTTCAATGCCTGTCATGTGCCCTGAGCAAGTTTTATGACACCATAGCTGTGGATTACCCATAAGGGAGTCTTTTCACCAGTCTTTTTCAACTGATGAACTTCCTTGATTGATCTGCAAAATGTCTTCAAGATTCAAGATTATACCATAAGGCCTCTATTAGCCTACTACTGTTAGACAGCTCAACGGCAGGGGTTAGTTATCACTGTTCTATGATGCCCTCCTCTCTCTTTTAATGATACTATAAGCCATTTACTAAGATGACTGAAACCCTTCACAGACACTTCATTAAAGGATCGATAATTAGGCAAGGAGTTGAATCAGGTGTGTTAGAATAGAGAAGACACTAAAGTGTTTCTGTGTAGTGGGTCCCCCAGGACAGGCCCTGGGAAACACTGCTCTGTGACACTGCTTATTAACTCCTGGAAATTTACATTCATGTTTAGTTCAGTTCTAACCCCAAATCATCCAGATGATTAAGGTCTTCTGAAAACATCGATTAGATGGATCAGGTAATGTGCAACAAAAGGTGGTTCACAGACTGCATGTACCTGCAGATTCCTGCAGAGTTCCAGTGCAACCAAAACACAGTCGATAATCTAAAACACACAATCCAACATCAACTGGCAAATAACGAAACGAATACAGACCAGTCGTGTCCAAAACAGAGTTAAAAGAACTACAAAAAATGAAAAAATATTCAATGAAAAATCTGGAAGACAGTCATATAACAGGTTCACAAATGTTCACAAAAATGATGCATGACCTTGCAAAGACTGGATGAAAGCACCATGTGGGGGTGTAGGAGGGGAGAGAGAACGTTCCGATTTGAAAATCTTAAAGGTCGGGTCCTTTGGTGAAGGACCAGGCTGGGTATAGAAGAGGAGGAGAAATGGGGAGAATACTTGGAGGTGGTGTTTTTAAACACAAAGGATGGAGTGGTTTTGTGGTGTATGTTTAGTTAAGAAGGATTTTAAGTATGGCCTTTGTTCCAAACTTTGGTTAACTCTTTATTGTATTAATCCATCCAAATGTTCTGACACACATAACCATGCACAATGATTTCTAAACAGGTATAAATGCAGCCCCAGTCATGTGACTAGATTGTTGAGCTCAGTGAAACATCCTGTGAGTTGTTGTGGGGCGTTTTGTGCAGCAGTAACTAAAGCCAAAAGCAACTGTCGTTAAACAAGCCAGCAGCATGGCTGAGTGTGGGGTCTAAAAGAAGGCAGCTCGCAGTTGATTTTATAGTGAGGCGCACCTGTTCGGTACGTAAGCAAACAAATTGTTTGTGTCACAGACCTAAATGACTGGACTTGCTTTTACTGGACAGTTTTAGTCTGTGTGTGAGAGAGACAGAGACAGAGGATGGTGCAGACTCTACCCCACTCCCCTCTGCTCTCTCCACCCACATGATAGGTCTGCAACAGTCTCGTCTCTGGCGCACACAGACGGATATGCAAATGACTTGGTGATGATGAAGCTGGTGGGAGGAGGGTAATTTAAATACCATAACTCTGCTATGATGCATGCCCGCTCCTCTGTGCCCTTTAACTACCTTGCCATCACTGATGTTTACAAACAACACAGTGAAACATTAATTAGTAGGTTTAAAAAAGTGAGTAAACCACAAATCAATGCACAGCAGGAATAAGAACTGTATTAGAAGAAGTGACTAATGGCTTGTCTATGTCATCATGGAATAGGTGTTTTACTAAGGCTAACTGGGAATCAGAGCTATATTTATGTTTGGTATAGATATATGAAGTAAATATATGTGACAGGTCAATGTAACAATTCAAAGCAGCCATCATAAGCCTGATTGTAAATATGTAAAGAGACCCATCACATTTCTGGACTTTGAAGCAAGCTCTTTCAAACACTTCATAATAACTCAAACTATGCCGTTTTGCAGTCATAAGCAAAATGCAAGTAACTACCAAAAAGAACAATGGATAAAATGAAAACGAGAAATGTGGAAATGTAGAATATAGAGTTGAGAGGTTGAAAAACTGAGAAAGAATGAGGAGCAGACAGCTTAGAGACATGCATATTTCAATATTAATCATCTCAGTAATATTTTAACAGGCACTAAAGCACCAATTCTCACTATATTGCCTGTAACTCCTAGTGGTGATTATATATCCGAGGAGACTGCAGTGGAGCAGTGTGTATGCATGTGCGTGTAAGCATGTATGTGTGTGTGTGTGTGTGTGTGTGTGTGTGTGTGTGTGTGTGTGTGTGTGTGTGTGTGTGTGTGTGTGTGTGTGTGTAATGGAACAGACTGACTGACCTACAAAGTGGAAGTGACACACCATTTAACTCAGCCAGGAAATCACACAAACACACACACACACACACACACACACACACACACACACACACACACACACACACACACACACACACACACACACACACACACCAACTCTACATGTCCCTGCAGAATCCTTCCAGATCCAAAGTCACTCATGTCTCACCACTCATTATTTGGGGGACATCGTCCCCAGTTCCTCCACCCCCCCTCCCCATCACACCCCCCCCTCCTCTTTCCCCTGACAGTGGTCATATCAGAGAGAGGAGGAGGGAGGAGAAAGAGTCATCAATATGTATTCCCCCTGCTCCCACCTTTGCCATTAAAGTTTAAAAATGCAGATGTGTGATTAAACCTGACAGGAAGGGAGAGCGGATGAGTTACACAGAATTCTCAATGGAGCTGCAACAAAACCCCCTACGTTTAGCCACAGATACCAGTGGGTTGGCCAGACTGTGTGAGAAAGAGCCTCAAAAATTGTTCGTGGAAAACTGCTTTCCCATAATTCCTTCTATTTTGTGGGGTTATTCATCATTTACACATTAGATCATCTTCAGTCCTAGAAGGGGGTGAGAAATAAGCTTGTGTGTGTAAGAAAGGAGTAGACAAGGACAAGGAAACAATGGCTGTATGTTGTAGTAAGGCTCTTCTTCTGAGCAAGGTTCATTTTCTTGTGATCTGTAAAAGATTTGGGGCACTTGGGTGGTCTCTACAGAATACAGAATTTAGTGCAATTATTGAGGGCTGATGGCAACTGCAGTATATATGTGCATGTGAGACACTGTGTGTGTGTGTGTGTGTGTGTGTGTGTGTGTGTGTGTGTGTGTGTGTGTGTGTGTGTGTGTGTGTGAGTGAGAGAAAGAGAGAGAAATAGAGAGAGAGAGAGAGAGAGAGAGAGAGCGAGCGCACAATGGTCTCAGTGTTCCTCACTAATGAGGTCCAAAAGATAGGAAGCTAAAGCACACACACACACACACACACACACACACACACACACACACACACACACACACACACACACACAAACACACACACACAGGCCTCGAAAATACTTGATGTGACACCCTTAACCCACAACACAGATGTGTTACTCATATTTAACTGTTGTTCTTTTTCATTTTCCATAAAATATTTTATTTATTTTTTTTTTATAGTTTTTGTCTCACAGCTGATTACACAGACTACTTATAGCAATGATAAATCTTATAATGTATCCCCTATAACAATTAGACTGAACAGTGAGTGTGGTTATAGGGAAAGGAAAATGAATGAGGGAGAAGGGAGGGAGGGAGGGAGGGATGGAGAGAATAGATCGAAACATGAGGGTGTAGTGTTGAAATCTCACAGGTGTCGGAGAGGTCGAATCTACGCAGTCGACTGAAGCATTTCGGTGTTTCAACGAACTTCGGTCGGTGCAAATGAGAATTTCCTCCGTATTAGTAAGATAAATGTTACATCGAGACAAGTTGAACTAGGCTGCCTGAAGGACTTGAACAGATTCTCCGCTGAAACAGACGAGAGCTGCTCGTTATGAATTAACTTGTATCTGTTTTTGAGTCGAGACGCATTTTGAGGGGGGCATCGTCTCGTGGCGTGCGGTTTTTATATGCTTGTAGCCTCTGGCTCCCACGGCAGTGGGCTACCGCACTCGGTCACCGCGAGGACGCGAGCGCGCGCCGCCTGCACCCCGCGAGCGCCGTTCCGCGCGCTCATTCGTTCAGCACGGTCGCGGAGGATGCGTACTGCAAGCAACGACAGCAACTTTTAATTTTTTTCCTCACCAACTCGCCCACTTAGGATCACCACCAAGAGAAGGCTGACACAAAATTATATTTTCTAAAGGGGGGGATCGTTGAAGAAGGGTAAGTGTGTTCAACTTTACGGCTCAACATTCGTTTGCTGAACATTGAAAGTTGAGTGGCGGCACGTCGCTACCTTCTCACGCGCCACGAGGACAACAGGTGTGACATTAACGGCTGTTCGGGCACATTTTGGGCACATTGGGCACGGGACGACTGAAGAGAAATTTCTGTTTCTCTCAATGACGACGTGAAAAGGTAGCGAACAAGAACAAAAATAGTTCTTGTACAAGTTTGTGTTTTCACTTAAATTAGATTTCATCGTTGCTGAATGTTAAAATATATGATGTGTATTACTAAAGGAGGTTATCTTTAGCCTGTCTGATTTCCTCATCTGTTTTCTCCTCCAGTTATGGAATTTTATCAGTCCCTATGAATGGATCAGTGCTGGTTGTTTCACTTTCTAAAACGAGGCATTTTCATATTCTAAGACACCAGAGACTTTTTTCCTCAGTCCTGAGTCGGGGACGTCTACAAAAGCGCACAGCTAAATTTCATTTGGCAAGAGAATTTCCAAGTATCAATTAAATTTTATTTCCCGTCATGGAGCATTGAAATTCTCCCTTCACAACGTGAGCTCCTGGTACGCCTGCGTATAAAGTAAATGTTTTGTTCTGATGAAATACAACAGTTTGTCTTAGCACACGAGCCTTTCAGAATTGAATTTCACAATTGTTTCCTTTGTCAGCTACTGCTAAAGAGCCCCTATTCTGAGCCGAGGGACAAACAATTTCACTGATCTGGGATGAAAGAGACTTGTGTGCCCTAGAGGAATCCCCGCATAATAACCAAGCTCGTAAAACGGGGAATGAAAGACAAAAAAAAAAAGTCTGAAAACAGAAAATTTGTAATAAACAGTACGGTAATTATTGTGTTCATAGTGGTGTAGCACTTAGGTGAACCAGAGCTCACAGATCTCATCTGTGCTTCTGTTTTCCCCTGCCACTCCCTCACTCTCTTCCACCTGTCTCTCTTTACTGTCTTCTGTCTTTCTGTCCACTCTCCAACCCGTTCTGTCCACTAGCCCATCCCTCTCTCCACTCTTCTTGGTGTGTTCACATCACTCACAAATTATCCATTTATTTATTTTTTGCCAACACTGGTCTCATCTTAGACATCTTTGCTTCTAAGTTTTGTTTGTATATTAAAACTCACCATAACTCCTTATTTTCATACTGTTAGTCTGTGTTTTTGTTCACTCTCCTGTCCACACTGGCGGGCACCATTCCGCCCAAAGGAGACGAGGACTTTCTCGCCCTGGCCACCTCCCGGATAAGCCGTCGCAAGCGCGTTATAGGGGCGGCGGTGGGCGTGGCCATGGTTCTCATTCTCCTGGTGGCCATACCTCTATTGGTCCACAGCACAAAAGGGGGAGGAGCTGGAAGTTCAGGAAGTCATTATGAAATGCTTGGCAGTTGCCGGATGGTTTGTGACCCCTACACCCCTTCACAACATGGCCAAGAATTGACGGCCGTCTCCCCGCCGCCCCCTGATTTCACAAGCCGAAGAGGAAAATCTGCGTACAGAGGACCTCCGGGGCTCCCGGGACCACCTGGACCCAGAGGACCTCCTGGAGAGCCGGGAAAGCCTGGCCCACAGGGACCCCCAGGACCTGGTCCTAACGGTTATGTGCCCTCTTTCTACAGCCCGAAGATTGCTTTCTATGCAGGCCTACGCAAACAGCACGAAGGCAGTGACGTGCTCAAGTTTGACGATGTCGTCACCAATGTGGGCAACTACTATGAGCCCAGCACGGGCAAGTTCACTTGTCCTCTCCCTGGTATCTATTACTTCACCTATCACGTCCTCATGCGGGGAGGAGACGGGACGAGCATGTGGGCAGATCTCAAAAAGAATGGACAGGTGAGACCCTTTTGTTCTTTAAGATTTGAGTCAGTTACGCACATATGAGGTTATATCATCTATATTCATTGGTCGTGTTTCTGAAATTTATGAACATTTTTTGGAGTCTAGCTTTCGTTACCCATTGCGGTTGAGAGGTGGTCTTGGCTGTTGTAATTAACATGCGGTTCATGTGGTTCAACATACTCTGAGATTAAGACTTTGATACAGATGTTTTTTTTCACATGGCAAGTAATGTGTAAGACCTTGTAGGTCCACTGCTGTGGTTAACCATACTCTGCTATTTCATAATAATTCTACTTTCGGTAAAAAGTTCATTGAGAGCTTGTTGAGGGATGTTCAAATAAAAACATGTTTTTCACATCTCTAAAATATTTTCTGTGAAAAATGTTTGTGACATAGTTATTTCTGGAAGACTGTTCTGAGCTGGCCTGCTGATGTGCCTCACCAGAGTGCCTCTCTGCAGGCCGTGGCTAGGTTGGCTTCACGGGAAGATGAACAGAGGCTTGGTTTCTTGCTTTTTGTGACAACTTGTAAATTTGGTTATCTATGTTCAGTCAGTGGATCTTTCCCTACAGCTGTTCCTATCTGAAGCAATACTACCATAAGCACCAGTGCGGGTGAATTATTCCTGACTAGTATGGTGCCCACAATATTTTCTGCCTTTCCAGTTACTTTCAGACGTTTTTGCATTTGTACAGGTAAACAAGACACTTGCCTTGACTAAACCTAACCCAGAGCATGATGATGAATGCAATAAGATGTATAATTAAAGCAGATAGTAATGCTTACCAGCTTGTTTACTATCCATATAAAGTGCCTTTGGGATATGAATTTTGCATTAGATTTCAGAGAGGGTTCAGAGAGGTTCTTCTAGGTTGAGTGATAGCGGTCCAGTAGGCCTTCCATGGTCAGGACTCAGCCGCTCATGTTGCCTTTGTGAAGAATCTCTGCCGATCGTTACGTGATGGATCTGTTGGGTTGTGGGTGTGCATGAATGCACGTCGGAGTCAAACACTTAGTAATCTTTGAAATTGCAGAGGTGTTTGATAATGGATTGTTTCTAATTATTGCTTCAACCATCATTAACTGCAGAAAGTGAGTTTTAGAAAAATAAAACATACTTATGTTGAATATTAACTATAAAACCCATACAATGTGTCCTGTGTTAATCAGTGAATTAGAACAATGCTTTAACCAACACAAAATCACCCTCTATTGTAAATATCATTGTGGAAAAATTGTGAAGAACAAGTAGAAAGCACTGAGAATGCTGGGACAGTCTGACTCACATTGCTGTGCTATGGGCTATGTGCTGAATTGTAACAGGTTTTACTGAGTGGGTTTACTGAGTTTTGAACCTGACCCGTGCATGTCCGTGGTTCTCCGGGGACGACCTTCCTTTTACATTTACCTGAATCCATGTGAACATATTGCAAAAGCAAATGCTTGGCAGGCACATTCAGCACAGATGAAGTTCTATTTAAATACACCTATTGTATGTACTGGTGAAGCTGTGTGGCGCATTGTTGAGTTATTTAGATAATGTTACATGATTCCTTTCTGAACTGAAAATATGATTAATGTATAGTAATCATAAAAAAATGTAGTAGTTTTAAACACAAATAATGGAGATATCAACTCGTTGGGATTCAGACATTTCCATGCAACATGAGAAACTAAAGGGTTTCCAAATGCTAGCATTTAAAAGAAAGCAAACACTATGTAATGCTAATTTTGAAGATATCGGACACATTTGAATGTCCTCAGTAAGGGTTGACGTCTGTCGTCCTTTAGCCTGGCTACAGGAGGGGCGTGTGCCACTGCTGCTGCTGTAAAGGTTGTGCACTGAGGACAAATTATGGAAAAATAAATGGAAAATACATTTCCAAAGTGGAAGGAATTTTATACACATATTACACATAGGTGCATTTTTGCTGTTGTCTGATAGCAGGATAGGGAAGACCAGCCCTTGAGCTGGATAGGTGACATTTGTCCCAGCAGTGGTCAGTAGATTCTTTTTTATTTTCAATTGGTATGACAAGTCTGATGTCCTAGTGGCTGGCCTTGTGACGAGCAGACAATCAATAATATGACACTTTCAAGTGAACAGACAAAAAATATAACTTGCAGTTTCTTTCAGCGTTACTAAAATGTGTGAGAATTCACTCCCAGGATTGTGCCACACGTTTTGTTTTCCAAACGTAAATTATTATATTCGCATGGTATAATTTAACAAATACGCATTCAATTACAGTTATAGCCAGAGGTAAGATCATAGATTAGCATGTTGAAAGGGTCTACAGCAAAAGCTTAAACTAAGATTACTGCGTCAGGAGTCGTGCCGCTAAAACCACTCTGATCTTTTATGAAAACAATTTCGGGCTGCTTTCATTAGCAAACATCATTTTCACAGCGTGATGATCACCTTAAAGGGGGGTGTGGCCATGGTAAGCAGAAATGACTATCAAGGTGTGGATGAGCACACTGGCACTTCGGATAAATAAATAATGAATGTAAAACTGACGGCTTATTCATCCAGTTGTCTTGTCCCTCGACACTAATTAAAGACAGAAGGAAGAATATGGACAGCACAGAAAAGGTGTTTTTTTTTTTTATAAATTACCTTTTCTAGAAGACCAGCTGTGTGCATGAGATCGAGTGATAACCCTGTCCACCATTCAATTTCGGAACACCGAAAGCTTCATAAATAAGCAAAAACAACTAATTGCTCCTTAACCGTTTAATTTTGCAACGGGAGCTGAAAATGTGCTGTTTTCTCACTGTTGACAGTTCTGACTGAGTGCAAAGGCACTCCTTCTGAGGAGATCAAAGTGAAAGCACATTAAAGAGGTCCTATGGCAGCCGTGTACAGTTTAGTATTGTCATGCTAGTCTGCTCCTCCTATTAAATCATTCATAACTCTTAGATTGGATCCTCTGCCCACCACCCGTACGCCTCTCTCCTGTATGTTCATTGATTGCCCATTAATTATCTTTTCACTCAATTTAATTATTTAACCCCATCTCAGTCCATCTCAAGCCCATCAGGTGGCCGTTCCTCACTAGGGTGATGGACCTCGTGTTCTTCCGATGGAGAGAGAAGTGTGTGGATATGTGAGTGAAGTGCTGGCTTCGTTGGTTTTAATGTGATATAAAGAGGGAGAGAGAGGGGGGAAAAATGCCCTCAAGCAGAAATGGATGGGAAAAACACCTCGGGCCATATGAATGAATATCAGACAGGGCTGGCACCAAACTGAGTGTGATGATCAGACAGGGCTGGCACCAAACTGAGTGTGATGATCAGACAGGGCTAGCACCAAACTGAGTGTGATGATCAGACAGGGCTAGCACCAAACTGAGTGTAATTATCAGACAGGGCTGGCACCAAACTCAATGTGATGATCAGACAGTGGTAACAACAAAGTGAGTCTGATAATCAGACAGGGCTGGCACCAAACTGAGTGTGATGATCAGACAAATCAAAGTGGGTGCGATGATCAGACAATGATAGCACCAAAATAAGATTGGCAAATAGTGCAGGATTTACATACCACATAATGAATACGAACACTGAATAAATGCAGGTGGGTGATTTTGACAGATGCTGAGAGAATTCAGTTCCCAGAGGTGTCATCGGAAAGGTGTTACCTCAGGGATTACGGTAAGTCTTATGGAAATTTATTAAAGGTTATTTTGTATACTAACAAGAAGGTTCTCCCACAGGAGTGCTGTAGCAACATTAAAGCTGAGGTAAACCGCTAGATTATTAAAACTGCCATTTTACTTTATGTAACAACAAAGACAAAACAATTTGTATACAGTAGCGACATTTAATTTAGTTCTTCCACGCTTTGCCTCGGTGCATGGGAATGCTCTAGGCCATGTCTCAGTCATCCTATGTGACTCTGATTGAGTAAAATACAGAGGTCCAGTGTATAGCCATGGACTGCCATGTGCAGAGAGAAAAAGAATGTGGATGCATGAGTGCCTGGCTCATGACAGGAGAGGACAGCTGGCCAGGCAGAGAGTGAGACAGATACAGGCAGAGAGACAGGGAGACAGGTCAAGGGGGAGGCAGAGATATAGGCAGAGAGGGAGACAGAAACTGACAGAAGGAGACGGAAAATTTGCAGGGAGACAGGTCAAGGGGGAGACGGGGAACAGGCCAAGAAACGGGCAGAGAGACAGAGAGACAGGTGGAGAGGAGACAGAGAGGCAGGCAGGCAGAGAGACGGGGAGACACGTAGAGAACGAGACAGAGGCAGGCAGAGAGGGGGCAGCCTGACAAAAAGATGAGGCGTGGGAGAGGATGATGGATTGCTCAACAGAGCCGGGTAGACGGTGGACAAGGGGTAGGAGGCCACTGCAAGGCCCGATCCAGATCAGGAACGTGAGAGTGGAGGCAGAGACAGGTGGAGAACCCGCCGGCGTAGCACAGCTAGCCCAGGTTAACAAGGTGTCTCGAAGAGAGTGGAAAAAAAAAAAAGACAGGAAGACCACGTCTAGACGTTTGCATTTGTTTACCAATTAGGAATGTCGGTGGACTTTGGGGTGTTAATTAATGCTGCAACTCTCTGATGGCTCCTCCAGGGTGTATTCAGCACACTGTTTCACCTGGTTGCGGGTTACTGTGCGCATCTGGTGGAGCTGTCTGCACCGCCGCTCTGATGGACAGTGATAGCCGCTCTCTGGGGACTCGGCAGAGTGGCCGAGATGGCCAGCTCAAAGCCAGACCCCGGGAGTCACAAGCTAAAGACTCCCAGTGGTGTGGGTATCAGCAGGCAGCCGTCCGCCGAAGGCTGCTCGGCCGTTACCTTTAGTGAATCTTTCTCCTTCAGGTGACCTTTGGGCCACGATGCCCTCCAGCATGTCTCTATATGGCCTCTCTAGACAGCCTGAGTTACGAGGCTGAATCCACCGTATTGGTCACATTTCAACACCGGATGAAATAGAAATGGTATTGACAAGGGTGTAAAAGTCAGAAACATTCATAAACAGAAATAGGCTGATCTGCAGAAAATTATAGTTCTGCAGTTTGCTTTACCAGATTCATCTGGATTCGGTTTGTGCATTCGGGTACAGTGTGATGTCATCACCAGATCGTTTGTTCACAGACAGTGGGCAAGGATTAGTTATGTAATTGTAATCGTGTACGTCTTGATACTTAATGGCATCAACTACATATTTCTCCTGATTAATCCGATATGCAGCCCAATCGGTTTAAAAGGCAACACCCGCTCAAAAATGCTCCCTGCTCATTTGTTTGTTGTGTCACAGCACCTGTTCACCCTAAAGTGACTTAATTAGCACACATTAAGGCAAAGTGGACAGTCGTATTCTCTAGCACCATCACTTTAGCACCGCCTCCCGCTCCTGCCTGAGGGCCACGGCTACTATCAAACAAATAAATGGTGGTCACGGTTGCTTATGTGAATTCTTCACTTGCCAACTCGTTTCGTGTGAGAGCGTTTTTATCTGGGGTTATTCTCATTCTTGGCTGACCACGATCTGAAGTCTGTTCTCTGATGCTGGACTAACTGGAAGATGTAAAAGTGTGAAAAGATTTGTTGGGTGACCATGTCAGTCAGCGCGAGCGGTGGAGGTGGCATCTTTATTGTTCTCGGGTGGCCATTAGAATAATGAGATGTTTTTCAGCATCTTGTCCATAATGCTAATGCGGACTTGATTCACAATACGACAATATGAGGACAGGCTCATACGTCATTTCAGGCTCTGTGCCGCCATCACCACCACCCCCACTCCACCCTAACTGTTGGGCTGTTTTAATATTTAGCCGCACGGCTCTGTTGAGCATTTCCAAATCAATCTGTGATGCAAAATGGACTAATGCCCAATTCATCCTCTCCTTCATGTAACCATTTCTCCATTTCTTCATTTCTTCCTCCCAGTGTCGTACACTCCGTTAATAGATCACCGAAAGGTCGAGTTCACTCACACAGTGGTGTAGTAAATGCCATCGCCTGTCTGTTAATGACCACTAGCTACTGTAATAAATGTCTGATCAAGCAGCATCACACACACGATACAGCTGAGGCGTAATGAGAGTCCCGTGTTAAACTGTTAGTCCCTAATTACCAGATAGATTGCACTGGAATCACACAAATAAATGAAGAACCGATAATGACAGAGGGAATTAGTTCAACGTGCAGGACACCTTTTTAAGCCACTTGATTATCCGCTCGTGAAATCTGTAAGGCTGCCCATGGTCATTTATTATAGAATTAGTGTAAGCCACATCATTTGTTATAGGTTGTCTATTCTTGAACTGTATATGGGAAGCGCTTGAACACTGTGCCAATTAACCATAACTGTGTGAACAAGGAAAATGATGACTTATCTCACTTTAATGTTGTTCACCTCCTGGGACCTGGCAGAGCTATTCAATAAATGTTCAATTTCCAGCATTCTCCCTCTCCCTCCTCAGCAACGTGCTCGGTCCCTTAGGTAAGTTTAACAGCTCCTCTCCCATTGTCTCCACTCTAAGAGGCCTGTACATCACAGAGAATGAATCCTGTCAGTTTTATTACCACTGGAGCACAGTGACAACTGATAAAACCCTAGCTTCATATACTCTCACATCTCCCTGGTCTCACAAAACAGCCTCGCCTGATCAGTCTGTTATCCTAGCCCCCCACCCCCCACCCCCCCTTTCCAGTCTTCCTTGTCTCTCACCCACTCTTTCTCTCTCTTCCTCTGTCCATCTCTTCTCCTCTCGCCTCGTCTGTTTCACGTCTCCTGTTTCACATCTCTGCGCTGTGTATAAAATGCCACCGCAGCTGTGACCCCCCCCCCCCCCCCCCATTTTCTCCATCCTTCCTCTCTCTTTAATGGTGCCCCTGCTCTGAAAAGCACTGACAGAACGAGCCCTGCGGCGGGCCCGAGGGTCCTTCCTCGCGGCCGGTGCCGAGATCAAGTTGGCGTGGTGTTCTGAGGGCGGCTCGCCCCGCCACGTCGATATCCATCTCCGCTGCGGGCCGCCGTAATCCTGAAACGCCCACCACCCCCGCACCCCATGCCTCTGCTCCCCCAAAGACAACCTTTCATTTCGCTTATATTTGATAAATGTCGGGAAAAACATCAAGCAATCTTAGCAGCGCGCCCCACAGACGCGTCGTAACCCATCCCAAAAATACAGGGGAACAATCGAACTGAGAGAGAGAGAGAGAAAGAGAGAGAGCGAGAGAGAGAGGGTTTAAATGTTCTGTACTGGGTGTCTGCTAATTAAAGCGGTCACTCACATTTTGGTATTGAGCCTAAGAGTATGCCTGAGGGAGAGCCTAGCCCTTTTTCCTGGTTAGCGAAGCTAATGAACCCGGCGGCATATGCTCGCCATCGACGGGAAGAGGAGGCCTGGCCGTCACTGTCACGCGCACGGATAACGTGTTCCTCATATCGAGCGACAGAGATGACGGCCCGTGCCTGCTCAATATTTCTACCCTTGTGGTTTTTCCACCTTTCAGATACTTCAGCATTTGTGTGGCTAATGATTTACAAGCAACAATTGTATAAATGAATCGTGTAAGATGTTATGGTTCTAGCCTATGGATGTTAAGCCACATGGTTCCAGTTACACACGTATTATGGTTTTTATGGTCACACACATCAGTATCCAATGATACATAACTGGTAGTGCTGCATTCAATAAACAAATCACTGAAGCGTCCATCCATGCAGCTATAGTCTATAACAGTGCTAATAGAGCGCTCGTTACATTAACGCTGAGGACGTGAGTGTGTGTATGAGGACATGGGTGTATATATGTGTGTGGGGAGGAGAGGTTATTTAGCGACTGGGAAGTTCACCCTGTTCTAATCTGTGTTTTACATTGACCTTACGTATTCAGGTTATGTCAGCATACTTTATAACATACAGCCCTAGACAATGTCTGTTATATCTTCAATGAAAACATTCATGTAAAAAAAAAAAAAGTGAAGTCCTGTTATCACTGTCACATTGTATAAGGGTAGTATTATTTATATATATATATATATATATATATATATATATATATATATATATATATATATATATATATATATATATATATATATATATAGAGGGGCTATAAAGGACAGGAAATATTTAATTTTGTGGCGAGTATATTTTCCCCAGTGTGCCCCATTAGGGAACCTTGTCTGGTAAGCTTGACAGAGATTGAGCAGTGACACCATGGTTAGACATCGAGCAAAGCACTAGACAATCGATGGCTGACATCTGACAGCAGATATACTGCTTTTTTTCTTCAAATCTTTCAACAAAACATGTCCACAATTGTCGAGAATACTAAAGTAATCTATATGGCAAAATAATAATATATATATATATTAAAAAACCCTCCCTGGCCGTAAGGGTCATTGGGGTGCTTAAAAATGTGTGAAATGTTAATAATTTCACATTTTCCAGTAAGATGAAAAAAATGCCATCAAAAAGGATACATCACATTATCACATTCTGTTTAGCCAGTTCGATCATAAGGTCTCTACACCTCCTTAATTGTAAGTCTATTTGACCATATCTGTCTGTGTGCACATGATTAAGCCTGGTTTAAACTGTTAACAAAAAAGTAAAAGATCCACTTTTGGGAGTCAATACAGAGGATCCTTGATGCAGAATTGAAATAAGCCTGGTGTCTGTGGACATGTGTCCTCTCAGATCTGCGCACAGGATGTGTTTCCTGCATTACGTTCAACAGATCGATACTGCAAAGAGATACAGTGTGTGTTTACATCCCTCCACAGCAAGCCTTATTCCACAGGTTGGACCACACGACCACTGGCATTACAGGAGATCAATAGGAGAAAGTGTGGAAGTTTCCCCAATCAATTCACACTTGCCTGTCACTGCCCGGTAGTGCCATCGCCACGCCACAGCACACCACAGAGACAATTCAACGGTTTCCTATATGACACGTCAATTACTGGAACGTATCAAATTAAATAATCCGAACAATAATTAATTTAAGGATATAAATTTATTAAGTATAAATTCAGAGTAACTTATTTAATCATTTAAATGGATATTACCCACCCATAAGATATACTCCAGTATGCTGGGCTACTGGAGACAATATTTACCCACCACACTGAATATTGTCTTTCTGTCTGCCAGACATGTTCTGCTCGGCCCACTGGCTGTGATGAGGGTGATGACACGGCGAGGCGGGAGAGACTTCCTGTCCTTCCTCTGACCGCGCCTCTATTTCTCTCCGCGTGACAGGTGAGGGCCAGTGCCATCGCCCAGGACGCCGATCAGAATTATGACTACGCCTCCAACAGCGTCATCCTGCACTTGGACGTGGGGGACGAGGTGTGTGTTCAGCTGGACGGGGGGAAAGTCCACGGGGGAAACACCAACAAATACAGCACCTTCTCCGGGTTCCTCATCTACCCCGACTGACTGCCCTCGGGTCCTGCCACCTCGCCTCTCTGTGATGCTGCTCAGAACACACACACACATACATACGCACGCACACACACACATGCACACACGCACACACACACACAAATTCTTTTTTCACAGTCTTTCACACACAGACACACACATTCTCTCACACTCTCACCCTCATACACACACTCTCGCTGTCTATTACACACACACATACACACACACGCATTCTGAACAGACTTGAAAGTGAGGACATGCACATGTTTTGAAGCTGGGTGGAAGAGGGCTCCACAGACGTCATAATGAGCAAACTATAACTCATTAAAGAAGTGCATTTTCTGACATACTTGTATGTGTATGCAAATGAGGGCGATATGCCATACCTATACACCTACACGTTTCCCAAAAAGTGTAATGCATATAGAAATATATCTGTTGGAGTGTTCGCCTCCCTCAGCATTAGGTGTATATGTGTTGTTGATATATGAGTCTCCTCATTTTGGTGTGTCATCCAGAGTTCACTTCAGAAGTATTTCCTCTTTCTGCCAGAATGCGGGCAGGCTGTGATGAAGCCGGATGCCGTTGATAAGTATGGCTGTGGTTTGGTGGAAATTATTTCATTGGTGTTATTTTCACTAACAAGGGGATTGATCGGACGCTGTTGTGCAACAGGAATTCAATACAATGACATATGTATGCGCACACACACTGCTGTGAGCCTGTGATTAATCTAAGTCCCCGGTTCAATTCATTTGACTTAAAGTGACCGTTTCGGCAGCCTGTGTGGAATTGGAAGCGTGGCCCGTGCGCGTGGACAAACCGGGGGACGTGATCGACACACAGTGACTGGCCGCACATCCGAGCTGTGTGACCATGGATTTCCAATGTACTTAAGCACACTGGCACAGAATAAAACATTCATATATTGACTTAAAGTGATAATCTGTAGCGCTATTCAGTCGAATGTATTAATCACATGATTCTTACTATTAATTAAGCTAATGGTAATGGTTTTATTTGTGTGTGCATATGCATGTGTGTATGTGTGTGTGGGTGTGTGCTTGTTAGCTTCATATGAACATAACCTTAAATAGTCCTGAGAACAGATACAGGTATAGGATTTAATTGGGTAATAGGCACAGCACAGTTTTAATTTAAATCATGTTGTTAAATTGTTACATAGTTGGCACAACACATAACATTCTTGTGACTGGATAATATAATAATAATTTTTGAATAACTGCTAAATAAGCACACAAACAAATAAATAAAATATAGTATGCTAGAATATGTTATTTTTTTAGTAATATTCTGCTTATTATTACATCAAAATTATAAACCATATTACTAAAGATACTAAACCATCTTAGTAGTGCTGGTTTTTGATATATATATATGAACATTTCATATTCATATAACAATATATTATAAATACATGCACAATAAGTTTATTTAAAAATGATCTGGACCAGATTTTTTTAAATCTCCAAAGAAGTGAAATTGAATAAATGTAAGCAATTAATAGGCTATTTTAAAGGTTTTTTCCTCCTAACATTTCCAACTATGATGCGTGTTTTGTGTGTTTTTTGTGAGTTATGGCCGATGGTGTCTTCCACTGCAGAAATGCATCATTAACAATCCCAGCATCTTACAGTGTTTGCACGTGTGTGCCATTCCACACATCAGTGAAGTATTTATGGATGATTGTGGAACTCTTGTAGTGATTCTATGAGGTGCGGGAGGTGTAACTCGGAGAGAAGTCAAGCCATGTGCAAATATTAGGAAACACAAACACACAGCACATTACTATAGCTATAAAATCTATAAACAGCCTCACTTCCTCCTCATCAAACAACTCTGTAATAAACAATGTTTAAATTTCACTGACTCATTTATCTTTTTATATGTGCACAATGTATTGGATGTACCACACTGTGTAACTTGATTTCTAATTTTAAATGCTATTTTCACTAATAGCAGCACAATCAAAAATATAATTACATTTAAATATGTGGTAAATGATCTAATATAGCAATTCAACAAGACTATTTGAAACCAGTTTACAATATAAATGTTAAATATTACAAGATAATATTCCCAAATAATAAAAACAAACAAGGAAGTAAGTACATGAACCACCCGGTAAAAGTAGCAGCGCTAACACGGGCTGCACCTGGGTCAGAGCTAAAGAGAAAGGCGAAACCTTTAATTAAAAGCGAGAGGTAATGACATTCTGGACTTCGAGGCTTGATAAGTCTGCTTCCTGTGGGGGCTCGTGGAGGGATGGCCGTGTTCTGCCGCTAGCCCCCGTGCTCTCTCCTGCCAGATTCCAGTTGAAAGTTAATTGGACGGGGAGAGGCCTGTGAGGAGGTGCTCTGAGGCCCATTAGCGATTCCCCTGTCGAATGCAGAGCCATGAGGATCACAGACTCACAAATAGATGGATTAAAATAATCAATACACTTCACTTACCTCCGGCGCATCCGTACGAGTGCGGGCCTGTGTGGCCCACACGTAGGCACACACAAGCAGCAAAATGAATTCAGTAATTAGTAGAGGACCTATTCTCCCTGGGTATGATACCTGGCTCCTCGCCTTCACCCACGCAAATAGCTGTGGTATCTAATGAGGGGGCATAGTTCTGACTGGTTGTGCTGAGATGTGGAAAAGGTCAGAGAGCTGTTGATGGGCTGGTCTTGCCACACAATATCTCAGAGGATCTTAAGGCTGGTATTTCAGCTGTGCCACACACCCAAACAAACCCTCAGCTTTAACAATCTTACATTAACAGTCCCGCTGCTTAGATGATGAAAGTGCAGACATATGCTTTTGTAAAAAAAAAAAAAGGGAAAAGGAAAAAGAAAAGGAAAAAGACTTTACATTGCAATATATTGACTTTGAAGGAAGAGATTTAATAAGTAATGGGATTTTGTATTCCAGGGAATTTTTGCTTCTTGCAAAAGTTTTGAGTTGTGTGATCAATTTTTGTCATCTGTTCTTTGTCTCTCTCTCTCTCACACACACACACACACACACACATACAAAACAAACTGCATTTGCTCATTTAAATGGTAGTAACAGTTGTCAGACAAATGTTTCGACATTTTATAATAGAAGGCTAATGTAAAGCTGTTCCTTGAATTAATATTATATTATTATATATTAGAATATTATATATTGTAATATTCATATTATTAACATATGACATGATTTTAAACACGGTTGGTGAATAGTTTGGTGGTTTGTCAATCTGCCGTTCTAACTGTTAAAAACTCCGAGTCTAATAGCATGGAAAATATTCCTCTCAGACAGGACATGTTATCTTCAATTGATAACACATCAGTGCTAACTTAGCTGTGTCTTTGAGTTACATGAGTGTGGCGATACATTTGCTTTTGTGCAAAGATCTTTTTTAACCACAGCTTAATTTAACTGGGCCTGACATCACACTTTATGATATTTTCATCAATACTAGCTATTCAGCAACTTAGGGTAGAGTAAAATAATTCATATGTATTAGATAAATGCTCCAAAAACCGATCTCCTGTTTGCGCAGAACCGTGAGGAAACAGGTAACACACGTCTGCTCGGCTGCTTCAGTAACCTGGTGTTTAATAGTGCCAGTTGGCGACAGCAGACGGTATCATGGTTTAGCCATACTTTTGGACCATCCACTCTGAACCGAAGCCTGTCCAGCAGAAATATAGACCACTATAAAACTTTTGTTCAGTCATAAAGATGCTGAATTATGTGCAGGAAAGCGGTCATTTTATATGAGAGGTGGGATTCAGAAGGGGAAGCGGTTTGGCGAGGTCTACTTGAAGCAGTGTTGTCCACGATTTATTATGCATGTCCGAGCGGAACCGCAACTGCCAACTGTACAGCTCTGTGTCCATTCTCGACCACTGGATTCATTTTTAGACTGTTATCTTCTAAAAAACATAAATGACACGATGAGGTACAATCCCCAGTGGAAGATCAAGCGGATCAAATCCAGTAAAAGAAAATAGAATAAAAATAAATGTGCAAATCTCTCAACAGAAAAGGTATTCAAAAGGAATTGTTCTTCATCTACCAGTTCATCACAAAAGCTGTTGAAAATAAAAAAAATAATCATCAAAATTAGTAGAATGGGGCCATAGTTTACACATAATACAACACAATGACAAAGCAAAATTTGGTTTTTGCAATATTTTGTAAATTTGTTAAAAATAAAAACACTGATATATTTATTACATTGACACTGCTAAAACATTTGCAATCTTGCTCCAATTCCTCGAAATGGTCCTTATGGTCCTCAAAATGCTTTTACAACTGGAGTGCACCTGTGCATAAATTGACTGGGTAGAATTATGAAAGGTTGGTGTATGTCACAGTGAAAAAGCAAACCTTGGAGCTGAGAGAATTGTCCCATAGATCTGAGAGACAAGGATGTGTCATAGCACGGGTTTGAGGACGAATGCAAGAAAATCTCAGTGGCACTGCAAGCACCCAAGAGCACCCTCATCTCCATCCTTCACGACTGGAGAAAAGTTTGAAACCACCAGCAGTCTTCCTAGGTGTTGACGGCCTGCCAAACTGATTAGGAATGAAGGGGCATTGATCAGACTATGAATTAGATCCACAACTCCTTTGTGAAGATTAAGGGTATTACGGGAGGACTGTCAGTACGATACACCATCAGTCTGGTCTCTATGGCAGAGTGGCCAGGTAGAAGCTATTTCTTGCTTAGAGTCTACCGAGAGGTGTCCAAACAACTCCGGGACCATGAGAATCAAGATCCTCTTCATCTGATGAAATGAAGATTAATCCGTTTTCCCAGCGATGTGTATGGAGGAAACGTCACCCCAATTTCAGCTTCACCTCAATTACAGAATCCCTATATGTCAAACATATTGGTAGCAGCATTATGATATGGGTATTTTTGTATGACAGACCTTGGAAGACTAGTCAGGAAAGATGAAAGCAAAAATAAATAAAGAACAATCCTGGGTGAAAATCTTTTCCACGGAGGCTGAAATCCCATTTCAACAAACAATGACCTGAACTGTGTGGAAGTCTTGGAGTGGTCCAGACACGAACTGATCAGAGCATCACCTGGAGAGATCTGAACACCTGAGCAGAGCATCGCCTGGAGAGATTTGAACACCTGAGCAGCGCATCGCCTGGAGAAATCTGAACACCTAAACAGAGCATCACCTGTAGAGATCTGAACACCTGAACAGAGCATCACCTGTAGAGATCTGAACACCTAAACAGAGCATCACCTGTAGAGATCTGAACACCTGAACAGAGCATCACCTGGAGATCTGAACACCTGAACAGAGCATCGCCTGGAGAGATCTGAACACCTGAACAGAGCATCACCTGGAGATCTGAACACCTGAACAGAGCATCACCTGGAGAGATCTGAACACCTGACCAGAGCATCACCTGGAGAGATCTGAACACCTGACCAGAGCATCACCTGTAGAGATCTGAACACCTAAACAGAGCATCACCTGTAGAGATCTGAACACCTGAACAGAGCATCACCTGGAGATCTGAACACCTGAACAGAGCATCGCCTGGAGAGATCTGAACACCTGAACAGAGCATCACCTGGAGAGATCTGAACACCTGACCAGAGCATCACCTGGAGAGATCTGAACACCTGACCAGAGCATCACCTGGAGAGATCTAACACCTGACCAGAGCATCACCTGGAGAGATCTGAACACCTGACCAGAGCATCACCTGGAGAGATCTGAACACCTGAACAGAGCATCACCTGGAGAGATCTGAACACCTGAACAGAGCATCACCTGGAGAGATCTGAACACCTGAGCAGAGCATCACCTGGAGAGATCTGAACACCTGAACAGAGCATCACCTGGAGATCTGAACACCTGAACAGAGCATCACCTGGAGAGATCTGAACACCTGAACAGAGCATCACCTGGAGAGATCTGAACACCTGAACAGAGCATCACCTGGAGAGATCTGAACACCTGAGCAGAGCATCACCTGGAGAGATCTGAACACCTGAACAGAGCATCACCTGGAGATCTGAACACCTGAACAGAGCATCACCTGGAGAGATCTGAACACCTGAGCAGAGCATCACCTGGAGAGATCTGAACACCTGAACAGAGCATCACCTGGAGAGATCTGAACACCTGAACAGAGCATCACCTGGAGATCTGAACACCTGAACAGAGCATCACCTGGAGAGATCTGAACACCTGAACAGAGCATCACCTGGAGAGATCTGAACACCTGAACAGAGCATCACCTGGAGAGATCTGAACACCTGAGCAGAGCATCACCTGGAGAGATCTGAACACCTGAACAGAGCATCACCTGGAGATCTGAACACCTGAACAGAGCATCACCTGGAGAGATCTGAACACCTGAGCAGAGCATCACCTGGAGAGATCTGAACACCTGAACAGAGCATCACCTGGAAAGATCTGAACACCTGAACAGAGCATCACCTGGAGAGATCTGAACACCTGAACAGAGCATCACCTGGAGAGATCTGAACACCTGAGCAGAGCATCACCTGGAGAGATCTGAACACCTGTGCACCCCGGCCCAACCTGGCTGTTCGGCCAAGAGTGGGAGAAACCTCAAACAGAAATGTTGCCAAGTGTAGAGTAGCGTTCCCAAGAAGACATGAAACTGCTGCCAAAGCCAGATGTGCTTTAACTAAATGAAGGGTCTGAATATTTACGTTTTTGAAACCTTTCCTTGTATTCACTGGAATGTTTGTCATTTATACGGTCACTGTACAGCACATTTAATATTCACTGTTAAGGCAAGACAACTCCAAGAGCAATACCCAGAACGCATAGGAAATCCAATGTAGTGTTGTGCCACTCAGTGACACATCGGGATATGGTTTCAGCTTGAGAAAACAACAAATACCCCACTGAACAACATTAACTCCTGTGGTGTGGTACATGGTTGTCAGAGTGTCATTCTAACACTCCCAGTTGCCATTGGAGGTGTGATTATCCGGGAAACAAGGAAGCTCAGAGAATAAGTTAAAAAGTGAAAATCAGGTGGTCTAGATACAGGCAACAAGTTGTAAGGAGTCTTGCCTTTCTGCAGTTCTAAACGGTCCTTAGTCGCAAATAAGTTGCATAACTTTGAATGTGGCGCCACCTGTCTGCAGGGATTGTGCCCTGCAGTCTTTAGGTAAAACATCAGTACTGTGCATAAAATTTCATTTGAATACACAGTGACAAAAAAATACAATGTGAGACGTTATGCTAAAAAAAATAGCAAAAAAATACAAACGAGACGAAAAACTCTTTGAAATGTATTTTATTGAGATTCATACATACAGGAAGAAAAAAAACGAAATACCATTCACTGTCAAAATATGATTAGCTTTGATGTTATGGTTTTACACATAAAATGGTCAATTTTTTTGTCTTCGGGGTCAGCTAAAGACATCTGGAGAGTTGCAACACTAAAGGGCCTGAGGATGGATTGCACTCATGACTGTTACTGCACGTCAACGTGCTGCGTTGAGAGGTTTTATTGCAGGACGGTGTCGGGACACCAGAGCTCTCCATCACGCAGACAGAGGGGACACGTGTGGAGACTAGTGCGATGGGTTATTGAGGATCTTAACCAGGGGACCGATAAAGGCACTTCTTAAAATAAAAACAACCAAACAAACGAGTGCAAACAAGGGGAGTGCTTTGGCAAAAGAGTGGAGTGAATGAAGAAAAGGAAGAGGAAATATATGACAGACGACACACACACACATGCACAGGTGACACGATGACGATCTCTCCTCTTTAACCATTCATGACCATCCGTACGAGTTCTGCAAAGAGAGGAAACAAACGCCCTCCAACCGTAAGAACACTACAAGATGGCGTCAGATTAAGAGATTTCAAAATACAGCTCGGCAGTTCTCAAAACGCAATACAAAACACAAATACAGGGGACAGAAAGGTTGTGTGTGTGGTCCAAGCTAACTGCTGCTAACCTTTTCCTTTCTGGAGAAGATTTGTAGATGGTAGTCGGTGAACCTCCCTCAAACATTGTTAGATTTTCATTGACGTGTAGCCTTGACAAAGCCTTTCCAATTAGGCACACCATTAATGTCTCTGCCTTGTGTTCGCCACTGAACGCTTGCCGTCAGCGGTAGCTTGTACACACGCAATGACATTTTACTAATGATGCTGTAGCCCCTCCTTCAAACGCGGAGGTGGTGCCGGGCTGCTACAGGCCAGCCCATGTAGAGAAAATCAAATAGTTGAATTGGTCAAAATTTCCTGTCATTTTGCCAACAACCTTACATGACAGAGCCCTTTAAGATATCACCAAGCAGGGCACGCGGGCCCAGTAGCAAGACCCTAAAGACCCAGCAGCCACACTAACGAACTGTTTTGCTTAGCACCGCCCTTGTGACAGAAGTGAGCCATACAGTAACCACAAATATGGAGAGTAGCCTACATGAATGCTTAGATTTTTTTTTATTAATTGATTTAATATGTTCATGTATTTTTTTGTCTAATTGAAACTCCTTTCATTGAAGGGTTAGGAGCCTTACTACACACCCCTGCTATAGATGGGTCCTACCTTTAATAATCCTCCCACTGTTGCATTCTGTACCAGAGGAATCACCAACATCTCCTACTCAGCCAGAGGTCAAAGGTCTGATCAAGAGCAAGTTACAAAAAGTCAGCCACGTGTTGTTCTACAAAAGGCCAAGAGTTGAGACCGAGCAGAGTGTAGCACGGAGACCTGCTCTCCGGGTTCCTTCATCAGCAGAAGAGAAGAACAGAGACAGCAGGTCACCGCCATGCGGTGCTTCGTCAAAGCAGGCGACCGACCTCCGTCCCGAGTGTTGGGATGGTGCACGCGTTTAAAAAGGTCAGGACACAAGCAAGCAAATCACCAACTTTCTTGGAACAGAAGAACGCCCTCACGTGCTGTAGATCGCTCGCTCGCTCCCGAGTGTTGCTCTGTTGACGGATGATTTAAATTAAAAACGAAATCTGCTACAAGCTAGAGAAACCACACACCAAAATCTCCAAGGATGTTGGCTATATTAATGCAAGGCTCCAAGCAAGCCAAATCGCACTTCTGGAATTCTTGAGGAACACGGCAATGTGAGGAGACACCGCCCCCACACTGGGAGTGATGTGGTCACCGCCGTGCATCCCAACGCCGTGCCAAACTCACGCAGGCCACACGCTGCGACTTCGGGCCCACAGAGCGTCTGCTGCACAGGAACCGTGGATGCCCAACGAGTCCACACCCTCACACACTCAACACAAGCTCCAAACAACCTCTCCAACTACAGACTCCTTTAGGGGAACCCCGAGCGAAACCAACAGAACAATCACTGCGTACGTCTAGTGCACGTACAAAGTTCAGTTTGAATTTACTGGTACTGGTGACCCTGCAGCAGGTGGGAATGTTGAGCGTAGGCACACACACACTCTCATACGATCTTTCTTCTGCCTTACAAAGGGCCCAGAAGAAACCAATCACTTCAACCACCGTCATTTCACCATCACAAGGTGCAAAGCAGAGACCAGAACGTAGGAATGACACGCAGACACACGCAGGACCTTTTTGTGGGCCAAGCGGTGGACATGTGGTTATTAGGAATGGTCAGACTAATCACATATGCAACCTTCACACCCGTTTACCTTCATAATTGATGCAGCCGTTAGCATCCTCGTGCCCAGCCAGAAGCGTTTCTACCTCATCTTCTGTCATCTTCTCTCCTAAAGGAAAACCACTTTGCTTGCATTTACGGCATTTAGCAGACGCTCTTATCCAGAGCGACTTACAAAGTGATGAATGCAAACATTTTTACATCACGTGATCGCTTTATGTCGCCGTATTCTGTGGCTGTACCCAACAGGCTATAGGTAGTAATGCACCAATGATGTTTCGTGTAATAGCAATATTGCTAGCTATCAATTAGCCAATACTACTTCACATATTTCACTTATACATCACTGGAATTCTAGAAGGAAGCACACTGTACAATAAGCATATATAAGGACATAATATCTCTTTTACCCTGACACACTGGTTCCAGGGCTAGAGTTACTTATAGTGCACTGCTCGTGTCAGACAGTGCCCTAAATATGTGGCAATGGGTTATAAATAGGTAGTGTGGAGAGAAAACCAGTTTACCCAGCGTAGTAAGAACATGACGGAGCTCCGCTCCCATGACGGTGCCGTTGCCCTCCTTGTCGAAGACCCGCAGCCCTTCCACAAAGTCCTCGAAGGAGCCCTGGTCCTTGTTCTTGGCGATGGCCTGGAGCATGGGTAGGAACTGCTCAAAGTCCAACATCTTGTGGTTCATCTCTGGGACACCGATACACAAACAGTACACTTTAAAAAAACCAGGATCTGTTTGACATGATGCATGTCACGGTTCTGGGCTGCTGATACAAATGTAAACAAAACCGTCTGTTACACTCTTACACTCTTTCTTTTTTAATGTGTCTTATTAAAATCCCTCTTAAGAGTCGCTGATTCCACCTAGCGTGGAGTGTCAGGACATCATCTGTTCACGGAGCGTTTCCACAGACCCCACGCGCAGCTTGTCCACTGCTGTGTTCTGATCCCTACCCTCTGCCTTTGGGTTTCCCAGAACCTTGAGCACCTCGGCGTTGACAGGGTTCTGGCCCAGGGCCCGCATCACGTCACCACACTGACCGTAGCAGATCTTTCCATCTCCTGTCCGGTCGAAAAGGAGGAAGGCCTCTTTGAACTCTGCAAAGAAGACATCATCACTCGATAAGAAACAGGGACAACCACAGGAAAAGCTGAATGTGAGGATCTCTAGGGAAAACAGAAGGACATGAGGGGAAGACAACGGACTAGATAAGACATGCAAAAGGACGCCCTAAAGCAAAATACTGTTATGAAAGAACAGTGAAGTTCAGTCTGTACAGCAGTTATATGTCTATACAGTAGTTACACACATGCACTTCATTAATGCGAGTTAACAGAAGTGAATAATGTTTCCATAGGAAAACAAGTCATAGGGATATCACAGGAGACATCTGGTGAACTGTAGTGTAGTCCAGAAGAAATACTGCACCGCCAATTAATATTAATGTAATTGTAGATTGTTGATGCAGCTCAAGTAACTCATGAAACCTCATTCATCCATGTCAAAGCCTGGCTCACAACAAAAGCTATAGTCCAGGTCAATGTCAGTGTGGAAAAGAAAAATGGTGCCTGCTTAAACAGACTTAATTTCCATGCCTTGAGCAGGTACTACATCATGAAAGATATGCACCGTCCCATTTTGCTATTGACACATGGCATGACCATACACTGACAATAACCTGACAGTAAAAATGGACAAAATAATAATGCAGTGGACAGGTCGTGTGAATGGTTATGATGTGCTGGAATGCTTACAGAAACATATCTGAGCCTGCTCAGCATGACCACAATCACAGCTTTCCTGGATTAAATGTTTCTTGATACTTAACATTTTGTTATTTGCTAAAATGATGGTTGTTGGCTTCAACGCCGTCGTAGTACATAACTATGAGCCCTTGCAACCATCGTGACGACACTGTCAAAGCATAGGCATAGTTTTGGGTGTGGAAAATAATTCCAGCTCACACTACTCATATAAAGCGTTAGGTTGGGTGGTGTGACAACTGTCCCACACCCAAAGCTAAAATTAAACCTATGCCACTATGTCAAAGACAATCAACACACAACACTTTGAAAACCCACATACATGCTTGACTTTAAGGACATATATTAACACAATTCCTTGATTAGATTACACTAAACTTTTCTACTACTATGCTTATTCTCTGTCTAAAAAGCCAGAACATACATAATTAAAGGTCATCACACTCACTCAAATATGAATGATCACCTAAACACTGTGCTGTTATATTATATTTCACCAGGTCTAAATAACCTAAAATGTGTAAAACCTAAAAACCTCAAAAACATCCACTCCATGTGCATTAACAACCAAAAACTCAACTTCTCTAAAACCATGCAGGTAGAAGACCAAGCTATTATTTTCTCTGCTTAACTGCCAAGTTCTAGGCTAATGAAACACGTCAATCCTCAGTGAAAGCCCTACATATACAGCACAGCTCTGTTTTCTGTGCTGAGTGTGGCACTTCCCCCAACACCACAGAACTGCAGTCTTGAACCATAACGTACTGATTAATCGGGCAGTAATATGTTGACCACCCTCTGGTTAAAGAACCCAGACAAGGGGTGAACAGGAAGAGTTAGCCAAGCCATGCACCATCCAACAGTCCACGCAGTCGCAAACACAAATCCCATAACTACATTCTCAGCATGTTTAACACGGTTGTATCTCAGCATTTAAGTTCATTCTAGGCTTGCATTTCCAGAACTAAAGGCAGGTTAACGTTTTGAATGTAGACACTTTATGTGTGGGCACGAAGTCGTACTTTGAACGATTGTATCAAAAGTAGACGCATCAAGGCGAGTTTATGTTGCATTTCCTGCGAGACACGCCCTGGGTGTGCAAGCCGTGACTCGGAGAAACCCTCGTGTGTGTGTGACCAAGTTCCCTCTTATTTCAAACTCACCAGTATTTACACCAATTATCGTTACCGGGTGCGTGCACACAACATTAAAGGTGTTCGTGTGAGCGGTCTGAGACACACACACACATACACCGGACACATGCACACCGATCTACAGCAGTGTGAACACACACACACCAGCACGAACACACTCACAGGTTTGTACTCGCGGTGAGGCGCTGAAGTTAACGAGCACTCACCGTGTATCTGATCCAAGTTAAACTCAATCTGGAGAGGATAGTCGCAGGAAGGGAATAACAGCCGTGAGGAAAGAAGGAAGGGGCGTAAAGACAGAATAACGGGCATAAACAAGAAGCAGGTGGTGCAGATACAGATATAGGTGCACATGGAGGTGGAGAAATAAAAGTGGCACCAAACTAGTGTGACATGATGGGGACAGAACAACGACATGCAGCCTGGACCACACACACACACACACACACACACACACACACACACACACACACACACACTCACCCAGGATCTGGTCTTCTGTGAAGTCGGACTGTGTTAAAGACAGAGTGTTATTGGTGACTGTGACATGACACCTCGGCTCACACAAAGATAAACCTCAAACCACCAGTGTCCGGTGTCTACCTGGACAGCTAGTGAGCCCAACATCTACCTGGACAGCTAGTGAGCCCAACACTGCGAACCTCGGCGAAAAGTTTAAGTTTAACAACACGTAAAGTGGCCCAGAGGGGGTAACGTTAGCCGGCTAGCCTAGCTGCCTTGGCTAGATAACGACGCTTAATGGACTACGGTTCAAAATACACACCAGGTCGCATACTGTTAATATTCCCAGCGAACATTTCTAGAATATTAAAGACAAAAGAGCTATCTGGCAAACTATAATCATGAATACGACACACAAGCATCACTGTGAAGAAAACTGGCTGAAGTCACTTATGTTAGCTAACTAGCCACCTAGCTACCCGCACTTACTAACGCCCCTAGTCTGTAAAGAAACGGAGTGACCTTTTATTAAAAAGAAAAGTCAAACAAAATGAAACTACTATCGTATTCTTGATTAATATGAACCATTTGGCTGGCTAGTTAGCTAAGTCGCGAATGAACAACCAGAATCATACCATAACTGCACGGAGGGAGAGGTAGAGAGAGAGAGGAGCGCCGAGGAACGATACGCGAGAATCATGGGGTTGCCAGGTCCTACAAGTAAAACCCGCCATTCAGAAGGCTAAACTAGTCCAAAGCCCAAAGTTGTCGACGGGGGGGGGGGAGGGGGGGGGGTTTAAATTGGAGACATAATAAGTATTATATATAATATAATATATTATATATATAATATTATATAATATATTATATACATATACATTATATACATATTATGTACATTATATACATATATACATATGTGCGTGTGTGTGTGTGTGTGTGTGTGTGTGTGTATTATTTATATAATATATATAAATATATTATATTGACATGTAACTCCCGCGGTGGCCCAACTCAAAAGTAGCCCAAAAAACCGCACCCCGCGACCCCAGAATTTTTACCCGCGGCTGGATTTTCAAACAAGCCCAATTTGGCGTGAAAACCGCGAACCTGGCAACTCTGACCGCCGAGGAGGAAGAGTCCCGCTGCGTAAGATGGTGCTACGCGAGGGATAAACCGGCAGCGTAAATCCTGCACGTACCACCAGCGGTTATGCGATGGGAAACGAGCAGTCGACGTCTGCACACATGACTTTGAGATTTGCGGCGGCCACTATTATGTCGTCCGACGTCGATACGCGTCGTGTACGTTGCGCGTTGAGACGTTCAGGTATTTCTGGACGGGTTGTGTCACGCCGATGCATGTTGCATACCAGGACGTGTTGGGGGTGTGTGCGGGGGGGCATTTAAGAAATCATAATCCAAGTCGTAAGGGTTCAGTTAATTTCTAACATGTCAGTCACTTTTAAATGATTTCTAACCGAGTTCATTCGGATCACACATGAACTGATTTAGGTTAGTTGGTCTGCTGGGAAACACACCTGCTTCAGAAGGCAGCAAAATGTAGTAATGAATGCCAATTGGACAGATGTCACAAGTTAATGGATATTGAGACATGATATGTCTATGATGTATCTTTGATGTTTAGCAGTATAATGAAGATTAATGCATGCACAAAAAGGGCTTAACATGAAAGATTAAAACATGGCCTTAGGCACACTACACCAGAACATTCAAATAAAAAAAAATCAAGGCAATCTTAGCTTATTTTAGTTTAAATAAGAGAACAACAAACTATGAACTACATTATTAGGGCATTAGCGGTAAAGACCATGTCAAGGTGATGCTAAGGTTTTGGGGTTCATACCACTGTTATGCAGACTTCATCAGTGTCCTATTTCTAGTTCTCGATATAGCACTCGTATTCTCTCTAGAAATGGGGGCTGGGTTGACACAGATTTTCTTTGCCTTGGAGAGGATAATATAGATTGCAAGAAAGCCCTTTGATGCTTTATTCAAAATAACTGATGTTACTCTAAAATATTTCGTAAGCTGTTGTCAGATATTTACATGAATTCTCCAAACTGTTTGATAGCTTGTTATAGATTCATCTTCATCTATAAGATAATGAACCAGTTTCCAGTGCCCTGGATGGGTGATGATTCACAAGCTACAACCTACAGAATGAGAACATTTTTAGCGATGCACAATCTTCACTTACCTCCAGCGTGCTGGGGTCAAAAGGAACATCAGAGGGGCGCAGTAGCCGAGGCTTGAACTCTGGGGCTGGTTTCGGTATCGCAGGTGTCATAGTAGGACATGGGAACGGAGGTCCAAGTCTTGGTGACATTCCACCTGATGGGGACTTCTTAATCGATGCCTCTTTTTTGGGTGCCATTAATGATACATGTACAGTTGATTCCTTTCTATCCACCTCTTTTTGGTTTCTCCCTCCGGAAAGCTAGAGAATCTGTATCAGACAGACCGTAAGTTCTGAGAATGGTAGAAATGGTGAGATGGAAGAGCGGGAGAGAGAGAAAGAGAGGGAGGGAGAGAGAGAGTCAGGGAGGGAGGGAGGGAGGGAGAGAGGCTGGCAGGTAGGATGATGAGGGCAGTGTGTGTGAAACGTGTAGGAGTATGTGATGAGAAGAGTGTGTGTGGGTGTGTTGCCACAGAGAGCATGTTTCATGAGTGTTGTCTTTATATACAAGATACAGAATCATGTCTGTGAGAAGGAGATCTGTATGTGTGAGATAGACTGATGAATTGAACAGTCTGTGGTCAGAGATATTAATAGTTTGTCTATTTATGTACTATTGCATTCTTTGGAATAATACATGCTTCTCTCATCTTCATTCTACTTACATCTCCCTGTTTCCTTTTTCTGTTGATCTAGAACATGAGAATGAGATACAATGTATAAGCACATTATCTTTTGCAATAAGGCAATATATGGTGTCCTCCAAAATTCTTGGCACCCTTGGTAAAGGCTATAAAAATGCTTTTGTGGTTTATCACCATGTTTTCACCTTGAATCTGGAATAAAAGAAAATTAACCCTGCAACAGGCAGCGTGCACCAGAAGATATGTTTCCTTTCACTTCCTGTAGAGGTCATGAGTAAATGTTTTTACTCAGTCATGTTACATTTCATCAAAGTTCAGTTTGATTGCAGTATCTTGGTTCAATCATTTGGTTCAAGTTATCTGATATCGTTTTGTCAGCCTGACCATGAGCCATCATGGCCACCTTTTGTGCAGGAGATGCTAAGCATGTGGTAAATAAATATCAATAAATCATCTTTATTTTCTGTGAAAGAGTAATATATAAACTGATTATATGAATAATTAACATCATATTTCTATGCTCATGAAGAAACATGGTTAAAATGTTGTTTCAGTTATTGAATAGCACATTTTAAAATGTATGTATACTCAGAGATATGTTGCCAGATTAAGGTAAGAAAAAAAAGCTAATGCAAAGTATTGAGTGTGTGTGCATTTTGATTTTCAAATTGGAGTAGGGCTAATTGTACCTGCCCTTGCTGCCTAAATCGTACCTCAGTACAACCCTTATTCACCCCTGAAGACCCCCATGTCCTCCAATACCCCCAACTCCTCCAACCCCTCCAACACCCCCAATCCTCTGTAACTCTCCCCAATCAGCTCCAACACCCTCCCAAACCCCCAAACCCCTCCAACACCCCCCAATCCCAATCTTCTCCAACTCCTCCAATCCACTCCAACACCCTCCCAAACCGCAACCCCTCCAACAATGCTATCCTCTCCAACACCCTAACCCCAATCCTCTCCAACACCCCCAATCCACTCCAACACCCTCCCAAACCCCTCCAACACCACTATCCTCTCCAACACCCTAACCCCAATCCTCTCCAACACCCCCAATCCACTCCAACACCCTCCCAAACCCCTCCAACACCACTATCCTCTCCAACACCCTAACCCCAATCCTCTCCAACACCCCCAATCCACTCCAACACCCTCCCAAACCCCTCCAACACCACTATCCTCTCCAACACCCTAACCCTCTAACAATGCTATCCTCTCCAACAACCTAACCCTAATCCTCTCCAACACCCCCAATCCACTCCAACACCCTCCCAAACCCCCAACCCCTTCAACATCCCAATCCTCTCCAACACTTTCACAATCCTCTCCAACACCCTCCCAATGCCCTCAAACACCCTCTAAATCCTCTCCAACTCCCCAATCCACTCCAATACCCTCCCAAACCCCCAAACCCTTCAATACCTCAATCCTCTGTTTTTATTGAGGAAAATCAAAAAAAAAAATTTGCATTTTTATAATGGTTGCTCCATAATGTTTACAAAATATTAATTTTGTGGACCATTGAAACCAGGGTTGCCAACTTTTCAAGATCGCTTGGAGTGAGATTTGAACCTGGAGGCGGTGGCGAGTGTAAATTGTTGACCGGGGGGGGGGGGGGTGTAAATGTTATATCACGATCTATCGATCGCCGGTGGTTGGCGCCAGAGCGAACTAGTAACTCATTCATGTGGATAAGAGGTAAATAAACTAGATCTTTTTTCGGCGTGAGAAATCGGAAGTGTGGCGTGAGAGCGTGTGAAGACGGTCAAATGCGTGTGTCTCACGCTCAATGCGTGAGAGTTAGCAACCCTGATTGAAACTGTTGTTTGCTGATTTGTTAGGTATGGACTTGGTGTATTTTAAAGCAAAATATGAACAATATGCATGTCATGTTATAAAAAATAGAGGGGAATAAAATATTTTATAATTAAAATATGCATTAATTGTTAAGTAAATGTGTAATTTTTTATACCTTAATGGGAGATACAACGGACACAACATATTTCAAAAATGTTTTTATATATGTGTTATTAAAGTCCGTCTGAGTTAAAAAATAACAAAAATAAAATATTTTTACTCTTTGCGTTCCAATCTTGTCTGTTTAAGGGTTAAAAAACAAAAACAAACAACCCCCTCCCCCCAAAATATATTTGGAAAACAAAATGTAATAAGCACAATACAAACAATACATTTAATGCATTCCATCTATTTCTCACATCTCACATACAGTATACACTGTAAAAAATGTTTGTTAAATTTACGGTAATAAACTATAAAATAGCAACAGTAAAAGATCATAAAGTAGAAAACAGTATATCACTGTAACAGATGCAATAGTTTACTTTAAAAAAATAAACAGTATATAAAATTAATTTTTACAGTCATAATATGTAGAAAGCACACATTTTTAATGTTAATTTCAATATTTTAGGTAAAATATATTGGAAAATTCCATAATGTAGTAAACAAGGAATTACCCTAAAAATAAAAAAAATATTCAGTCTAAATTACAGATTTTGCTGATGAGTAGCCTACATTTCAATTTACAGTGAAAACCATTCATCAATCAGCACAATCGTACGGAGTCCGTAAGGTGACATCATGTAAAAAATAAAATAACGCGTGGCTACGACTTACTAACGCGTGCGAAGATCATTAAGGCGTGGGAATGAGATACTAATGTCGCCTTTCACGCGCGGCAACAAAGTTAATTTTTTCACAGCAAAACAAGCAGATCCCAGGGTTGTTCGTGAACTGACTGCCAAGGAGGGGATGTACACTAACTGACTGCCCAAGGCAGATAAACCTGGCTTTATATAAAGTAATACTTAATTATCTCGTTCGCACGCGTTAGTAAGTCATGGCCACGCGTTAGTAAGGCGTTCGCACGCTAGTAAGAGATTTTTTAATTCACTGCACATACAAGGCGCACTGCTGATTGTTGAGAAAATGTAAGGCTTTTCTGCTTAAAGTCTGTAAAATTGTGTAGCGTCGGTCCACTGGGGGCGGCGCTACTTCCCATGAGCCCCCGCGGCTCCGTTATTGATACGCGTTATGTGTAAGTGTTATGACATGCTGTTGTTGATTATGTATTTGATTATATGTTTTGTTAGTTTAAGTCTCCCTGTATTAGTTTATGTAGTTGTACATTGTCTGAGTCTACCTACCGTGTTTGTGTAATGTTACAGTGCTAATGACCTGCCCTCATGTTTCACGTATTGTGTTTAATACGCGTGATTACGGTTTCATGCGTGATTACGTTGCTAAGGCAAAATAAAAGTGCCTTGTTGCCTTTAAAATGTGGCAACCAATGATCTATATTATAGATAATAATATAGATCATTTGTGGCAACAACTGGGAGGCTCTAGTGATGGCGGCCTGCCAGTAATTTACTGTGAAGTTGGACTTTACAATCAAATACTGTAAAATAATAATGGTTGTAATGTGTTCATCATAGAGATAAACAGTAAAACAGTTGTTTTTAAAATTATTCACCGTAAATAGGTTTATTTTAAAAAGTTGTAAATTTTACAGTGTATTATTGTAAGCTGTAAAGTCATTTTCCGTAAAAAGAACAGTTCTAAATGATGAAATTTACGGTTGTCAAAAAAGATACCGTAGTGTTTTTTACATTGTCACCGTTTTTTTTACGGTAAAGTTCTGGCAACCACAGCTGCCAGTCTTTTACCGTAAATTTTACGGATTTTTTTTTACAGTGTAGTGTAATTTTACATTTACATTTACATTTAAATTTACGGCATTTAGCAGACGCTCTTATCCAGAGCGACTTACAAAAATGCTAAGTGTTTAGCCCTTTTATATTAATAAGGGTTTAACAGCAAATATTGTTGCCTACAAATTAATACCCTTATTATTAAACATTGCAGGAATTTTAATTCTTTTGTTTGAAGGAAATAGTTGTCCACTGGTGAAAACATTCTTCAGGGCAGCAGTCACCAGAATAATGACTGTGGCCACTAGATGTCGATATTTCTCAAGTATTTTCTTAATCCTTTATTTTTTAAAATTGCCCCGTTTTCCTTCTCCCAGGTTATTGGACACAGCAAAATCGCTTAATAGAACAGCATGCATTGATTTCCATATTGTAAACCACTGCATTTAAGTTCCTAGTTTTCCATAATTAATGTTTCTTCTGAATATGTGGCTTAAACCCAGGGCTTAAAGATAATATACATGAAAGCCTGTCTGCTGCATGGCACTCCAAACTTAAGAGTCTATCACAGTCGTTGTTACATCTACAAAACAGCAGCAGTATTTTTTTGTCAACCCTTTGCTTAAAGTTGTACCCGCGTTAAATTCAAATGATCTTGTATAATTATTCTCAACTCGTTGTAGGCAAACAGAAATAAAAACAAGGAGTCGAGGGAAAGAGATTTAGTGATTTTAGTATTGCACTCTTTCTTCGAATAATCGAAGTCCCCCGCCCTTCAATGGATTTTACGTACAATCCATCGCGCGCTCAATGGGCCTTGAAATCACCGTTTATGTGCCTCGAGCCGAAGAACAATAGTGACACTGGACCCCCACAGCGAGACCAACGGCGTTCCTGGCGCGCGGCTCCAAGAATTACTTTTATTTTTTGCAAAGTTACTTTAGACCTCATTGTTTATTTTAATAACAAAAACATCACATGCATAGTTATAATGACCAACTTATATTTTAGGGAATTCTTGTAAAAACATACAAATGTAAAACATGTCAAGAAGTTTTTTTTTCATAGGTTGTCTTTCAAAATGGGCGGGGTAAAGTGCCCTCACGTGCGCTTTTAAAAAGTATCTGGTATGCAAAGCAGAGTCTGCCGAGCGGACAGAGAACTCATCCGCCTTCAGGCCGATTAAATAGATTAATTTGTAGGCCTCACGTTTCCCTAAATCTCCCAGTCAAATAATCCCTTCCCCCGCACCCTCCCCAACCTACACATGTACGTCTAACCTTTATTTAATATTTACCAGGAAAACGAAAACTAGACCAAATCAACTTGGGTCTACTGTTCTGTATAACAAAGACACACGGTTACTCATTCTTTGCTTCAGAAAATTATCCACAAATTGTGCACCTGCTTATTTTTAACCAGTGAAGGCCAGAAATTATCTCCATGGCTGCCGGTTTTCCGAATGGAAAAGTAAACTTCTTATTAACCCCCCTTTTTTTTCAGGCCAATGGTGAAAATAAATTTAATTATGCTGAATTAGGGGAAGGCCCTCAATTGTTCCTCTGAGGTTCTTTCAGAATATGTAATAGAATTATAGCAACTGCCCCAACAAATGTCTTACAAAATCCCTCTACCATGCCAAATCATCAAACCAACTGATTTATTTTTAATGGTATTACACCCCTCACTCTGCAGTGTCATGGTAATAACTGAGGCTCCTCCAGCTGCCTCTATATCACATTAGCCAAGCTTAATATTGACTGTTCAAGGCTCACAAAACAATATGCCGGGGGACAGGCAGCTTAGAGCCAGTGAACCAATCCATAAGCTTTGGAGGAGCCTGGAGGGGAGTTAACCGAAGGCTCAGAGCGTTTGCCCTGAAGGAGAGGCACAGTCAGAGGGCTGCTTAGCACCAGTCTCCCCACGTGGACCCACACCTTCCAGGCCCTGGCTCACCACCACAGCTCCGAGTTGACAAGCGACCATGAAACCCGATGCAACTCGATTCCCTTTATTTCGCCCGTTCTTCTTTCATACGGCCAACAATCAATCAGTTTTTTTCGTTTCACTTAAGCCCGATGTGTTCAGCTGCTCCCCACACCGGTCTACTTGGGAACGAGATTCTTAACTGCGGAACGTTTGACAGATGAGTTCGACCATCGTGATGTGGAAGATGGCGTTTTTCGTAAAAACTGGCTCCATACGCCATGAAAAACGTGCCATGAGCACAACAAACAAAACAGCTGTCCTTTCTACTGTGGAATCACTAGAACAGAATGATTTCCTAACACATTCAACATCATTCAAGGGCAATATCTCTCAACTATTGTTTTTTTTTTTCCCTACTCAAATTAAATGTGACTAATGTTGCCTGTGTGTGCTGTGTGTGTCTCATATTTGCAGGAGGTCACAGTGGGAATCAGACTGAGCCACTTGTGGGCAGTGGTGGACAGTAACGAAGTAAATGTAATTCGTTACTGTACTTAAGTAACATTTCCATGTATCTGTACTTTACTCAAGTACTTTTATTTGGTAAGACTTTATACTTTTACTTCACTACATTTCAAAGCGAAACTTTTTACTTTTCACTTCGTTACATTTACAGAAACATCTCGTTCCTTTTCTATTTTTAAATCAACGCTTAATAAAAGACTATAACCAATCAGCGCTCAGTAAGAGTTTAAGATTTGTACGCTAATTGGCTGAGGATCTGACATGGCTGCAACAGATGGCTTTCCCCAACACCCCTGGCTTTTTATTTAGCCCAATAGTTTAAATTCCTCGAAAAGAAAAATGATTCGTATTCCTTCAAGTGTCTCCTCTGCATTCCGAAGAACACATCGCTGTCATCATTTATGAACTCGCCGTCAAACTTGAAAAAACACATCGAGGTAAGTTCGCCATTAGATGAGTACTAGCAACAGGGTGGTTTATATACCCTGGTTAATCACATTGAAATACACAACTTTTAACAGATGCTTTTATCCAAAGCAATGTGCTAGTACCCAAATTGCAATCTGTGGAGATGCTAAGCGCCAGTTTAACACAGGAGACTCCCACATCAAACGTTAAAGCCGGAGACACATACACGCGAATTTGGCCAAGCGAAGCGAACTTCGCAATTCATTCCTATGAGGGAGGCAAAGGCAAACAAATATGAGCGAAGCGAAGCAAAATTATAAAAATTATTAATATTATATTAATTATTTACGCAATAATACACTCGAGGTTCGTGCTATAACGGGTAATATTGGCACTGCTGTGCTGCGGTCGTAGATCAGCACAGCAGTGCCAATATTACACGTTATAGCATGAACCTCGAGTGTATTATTGCGATTATACCACAGTTCAATTATCGCTGTTTATTGAAAGATTTTGAGTTAAAGAGGACGAGAAA
Source organism: Brachyhypopomus gauderio (assembly GCF_052324685.1). NCBI lineage: Eukaryota > Metazoa > Chordata > Actinopteri > Gymnotiformes > Hypopomidae > Brachyhypopomus > Brachyhypopomus gauderio. The sequence goes on from NC_135220.1 coordinate 1,359,806, forward strand.
ATACGACCTGTTTGGTTAAAAACACTCCGCCAGTTAAAATAGTTCCATTCAATGGCTCGCTGCTAAACTTACACAACACTGGAACAGCCTTACCCAATAAATATTATAGAGGTAAATATACACAAAAACTGTTGATGAAATTGTATTTATTAAAAATAAAGTACAACAATTATTGACCATCCACGGCTGAATGGAGGTTCGTTCAGGTATCTGTTCAGTCCAGCTCTTAAACCAACGACGCTGCTGATGCTATATAACTCTCCCTTCACGTTTCTGACGGATCCATAAAACGTCGTAAAAGCTGATTCATTTCATTTTGGTTAATACTAAAATCGACTGCAATGTCGTTGCTCTTTAACCAGGATGTAAATACATTAAGGACGTTTGTTTTACGGTATTAACTTCGTTTCTCTGCATTTCCAGCTCATCCAAATCATTGTTTGTAAGCGTGACAAACCTTGGCTCATTGGAAGAATCAGGCTGGTCATTTATAGCTTCATCCTCCAGTTTCAGATCGAAACAAATGCTTTCGAAGCCAATAGATTTAACGAACTCCCTGTAATTCATTTTGAAAATGTTGCTGCTTGTTTATAGTTGCGCTGTTTGGCCTGTAAACGCTGCTGCGTTGCTAGGTTACCTGTATGTGGCGGAGTAATACATGGAGAGCTTCGGTTACAGTGATCGCCTCTCAGCCAATCGCATGGTAGGGTCAGAACTAACTGGTATAATAATTATTATTAATTATTTGGCCAAGTTTAATATTATGAGTTCAGTTGGTTGGGCTGCACACAGTTCTAGTTGCTAAGCTTCCCTGTCCCGCCATGTAGTGGACAACATATAACCTCTTCATATACTGTATCGCCTCTTCAAAACTTAGGTAATGCTTCATCAAATGTAATGTTTATAGTGAATGATTTATCAGTTGTGATGGTGTTTGTTATTTTTTATTAGTTTTTTGACAACCGAAATGAATGAAAAATAAAATAATGAAACTTGAATGAATGCTTTTTGCGTTGTTGCTTCAAAAGCACTTGGTCTTACTTAAATATAATATAGTTTTGAGTATTTTGTGTTTGCTAGGCAAATGTAAGGCACTGTTTCGTTGTTCACTTGTTGATCGAGTAGGCCTAGGGGTTTTGATGTGACGCTAAGAAAAAAAAAGTGTTTACTTTTACTTTTAATACTTAAGTATTTTTGAAGGCAGATACTTTTGTACTTTTACTCAAGTAAAAAATTGAGGTGAATACTTTTACTTTTACTTGAGTAATATTCAATGCAATGTAACTGTACTTTTACTCAAGTACATAATTGCTGTACTTCGTCCACCACTGCTTGTGGGTTACACACACCTGATCACAAACAATCTGTGGCCCTGTGCCAAACACACAAACCGTTTTAATTTAATGGAATAAATCCGCACGAATCTGCTCGCTCATGTGATTAATTGCAAAATGTCAGTTTCATCGCTGCTATGTTTATGATACTTATGAATCTCTCTATAATGATCAGGTTTGTGGTTGTGGTAGGCAAAAATCTGCACGTTGTGTTTGCATATACAGATTATGGCCCTTGATTAGTGGATGGGGGCAATCTATTCAGCTCGCCCCCCTCCCACCCCGCTAAAGCCCCTCGGGGTATGCCCACATCCCAAAGGACAGCCGGCTTGGCAGATGGAACCCCCTCCTCCCCCTTTTCCAGATCACTCCAAACAGGACAGAGTTTCAGCAGCAGGATGGGGAGGACACTGATGAGATGAAGACTTCAGCCTCGTTGGGACATTAAGTGTGTTTACTCGTTTCCTTAAATGTCATCAATTGTTCATTCAATTAGATGCGTCAAAACCTTCATCTACTACAAAGTTTTTAAATATCTTAAATAATTAACATTTTTTAATGTAAAGGTTAATATTTGTTATTGTCGTGTAAACAATGCCAGTTAAAAGGTTGTAATCAGTGTATCCTTCATAGTGAGTGCAAAGAAACACACACACTCGGGTTTTTCAGCCGCTATGTTGATGTCAGAGTAGCGAGGTGTCTGGAGAGGGGTTGCAGGTGGCATAGTGTGTAAATGGGTAATTTTACGCTTCCAATTATGTGCTGGGCTTGTGATATAATATGGGATTGATTTACACAAACTGGCGGACTGGCTCTCATCCCCGCCCATGTCACTGGGTTAGCCTAGTGCCGTCCTTACTTAGCATTCACTCATCGTGGACTTTGCCATAGAAGAAAGGAAATTGTGTAGTGTTCAGTACCATGTTGGCAGACACAGTGATAAAGAGGGTAAGAGTGTGTGGCCCCCTCATCCTGGTCCTCTGCTCCTCTGTGAGTGAACAGGACCCAGTTGGGCTGCCCTCCCCCAGGACCCAGCCAGCACTGATCCTGCATTCAGCTCCAATAAGCAGGAAATAGGACCTGAGCTCTGGGAGTAATGCTAAAATATACCCATTTCTTAAAATATACACGCGTGCCCCATGCGCGCACATACACATGTACACATTCTCTCTCTCTCTCTGTATCTCTCTCTTCCTCTCATGCCCTCCCTCTTGTTTTGATTGTGATGTTTTCAATTTTCCAGGAAACGATCAACTGATTGAATTGATTTTTGTTCTTTAACATTTAAATCTACAATGGACATAATACTGTCAGCATAACTTAAACCAAGAGTGGAATGTCTCGCACCTTTCACCACGCTTTAAAAACCTTCAAACCCCGTTTGCATCCTCAGCATCGCACGGCTCATGAGCCCGTGAGCCCCAAACACACCCTCCTTCTTTTCTGATTATTAGAAGGGGCTCAGCTTTCAGCAAGGACAGAGGGAGCATGTGTGCACGCCTTTAATTCCTATTGTGTTGGTGCAGTCTCGGTGTAGGCGAGTGTGTCTGCGTCTGTGTTTTGGAGAGAGGGAGCAAGGGAGAGAAAAAGGCAGGAAACAAGGACCCATCTGTCAGAGAGACACCCCCCCCCCCGTCCTGTCCAAAGGGCTCCCATGGGACGGGACCAAGGGACAACTCACTTGTGGCAAAAGTTGAGGTTTTGCTTATTTATTGGTGAGGAATCTGTAGTATAAGGAATAACAACACAGTGACAACTGCGAGACAACAATGGGACCACTTTGTAAGAACAGACTACCGTTGCAGGACTGCAGCAAGACAGGACAGGATCATGCATGAGCAAGACTCGTTTTGCTGAGGTTGACATGTTGACAGGAGGGTGGATTCACTTGATTAGAAATTGGCTTTTAATGTCCGTTCTGCCTTCTGTGAAATTTTGGTGATGTTCCTATTTTCACATGGTAAAGCACCGAAGTATCACAAATATAAACATTTTGATAAAGTAATGTTAAAGTAATGAGGTAAGCTATAAAGAAAAGAAAGCACTGAGTCTAGACTGCATGCAGCATTATGTTTATTTGTTTGTTTGTATTGTGACAAATGTTTCACTTTTTTTTTCTTTACTCTGTAAAACTTCCACCTGCTTTTGAATGTTGAGCTGCTGAAGCATGTCATGGGATCTGGAATTGCTTAGCTGACCCAACACATGGTGTGAGTCATGGGAATTTGCAGGGCTGATCACTGAATCGAGCCTGAACTCTGAACTGAACACGAGGCTGCCTAAGGGATGCAACACTGCCCTCACATCTCCATGTTCAGTACATGTCTGCTTACATCACTCTGTCTGCATCCTGGTGTTCAGTACATGTCTGCTTACATCACTGTGTCTGATTGCATCTTGGTGTTCAGTACATGTCTGCTTACATCACTGTGTCTGCATCCTGGTGTTCAGTACATGTCTGCTTACATCACGGTGCCTGACTGTATCCTGGTGTTCAGTACATGTCTGCTTACTTCACCAAGTCTGACTGCATCCTGGTGTTCATTAAATGGCTGCTTACATAACTGTATCTGACTGCATCTTGGTGTTCAGTATATGTCTGCTTACATCTCTGTCTGCCTGCATCCTGGTTTTCAGTAAAGGTCTGCTTACGTCACATGCTTACATTACATAAATCATTGAAAAATGTGTGTCAACCTAGTTGAATGATTATGTTAAAGTAAACCAAATAAATGACACTTTTCAGTCTAGTTTCAGAGCTCTCCAAAGCACTGAAACAGCACTTGTTAAGGTAGTAAATGACCTGAGATTGAATAAAGATGCAAACTCTGAGGCAAATTCTCAGTCCTTTTTCTGCTAGATTTAAGTGCCGCTGTTGACATTGTTGATCATGAAATACTTCTTGATCGACGACTGGGCCTTAGTCTAAGACTGGATTAGATCGTATCTAACTCGGCGCAATTACTATGTTGCATTAGTTACTTCTTTCTCCACACATCAAAAAATAACTTGTGGCGTCCCCCAAGGATCAATTCTTGGGCTGTTACTGTTCAACCTTTAAATGCTTCCGTTACCACATATCATTAACAAACTTGGTATTACTTATCATCAATATGCAGATGACACTCAACATTACATTTCTCTAGAACCTAAAGACTTATTTAAGTCATGTCAAGTCAACATTTATTTATAAAGCACATTTAAAAGCCACAAGGACCAGTCAAAGTGCTGTACAATGCACTCATACATATATGAATAAGAATTAAAAAATAAAAGACTATTAAAAATACAATGCACTCATACATACATGAATAAGAATTAAAATAAGAATATCAAAATACAAATACAAAACACACACAATTATTTGTATCCAAGTCTCAAATAAATATATCAAATACAAATTAAGATTATATAAAATTAACCTGAGCATTTCATTTCTGTTGGTTTACCTTACGAGCACTAAAACGCTTGAGAATACATATATGTTTTTAACTTGGACTTAAAAACATCTACTGAGGATGACGTCATGATAGAGACAGGCAAATTATTCCACAGTTTGGGTGCCGCAACAGAGAAGGCTCTGTCACCTTTCGTCTTAAGCCTAGAATATGGTACGACCAAGTGTAGTTGATTAATTGATCGTAAAGTTCTCTGTGGTGAGTACGGGCAGAGCAGGTCGAAAATGTAGGTGGGAGAGATTCCATTTAAAGCTTTAAAAACAACCAGAAGAATCTTAAATTCAATCCTGAACTTAACAGGCAGCCAGTGTAAGGAGGCCAACACTGGAGAAATGTGCTCCTTTTTCTTAGTTCCTGTCAGGATCCTAGCTGCTGCGTTTTGAACAAGCTGAAGAATCAAGAATATTTAAATCAAATGAATCTGAAGGTCAAACAATGTGTTAATATCTTGGGCATCACTTTTGATAATGAGCTCAGCTTTAAATCACACATCTCGACTACATGCTTATTTTCACATTCGAAACATTGCTAAGGTCCGAGATGTGCTCTCTCCTGCTGATACAGAAAAACTTGTCCATGCATTTATCACATCAAGGCTCGATTATTGTAATGCTGTTTTATCTGCTCTCCCAAAAGAGCTCAATTTCTCACCTACAGCAAGTTCAGAACGCTGCTGCAAGGGTTCTGACCAGCAGGAGAAAGAGAGATCATATTACACCTGCACTCCACTCACTGCACTGGTTACCTGTCAGCTTTAGAATAGAGTTTAAGGTTCTGGTGATGGTTTTTAAATGACATCATGGCCTTGCTCCTCTTTACCTTAGAGAAATTATAGATATGTTCCAGACAGGTCTCTCAAGTCTTCAAACAGTAATCTACTGGTGATTCCTAAAAGCCGATTAAAGATTGGTGAGGGTGCTTTCAGACACTATGGCCCAAAGCACTGGAACTCTCTTCCTGAAGGAGCTTGGAGACATTTCATCCCTATACAGCTTCAAGAAGAGTCTCAAAACCTTCCTGTTTAGATCTGCATTTAGTTAGGTAGATTATTCACACTATCACACTGTGATCACACTATTTTACTTAACTAGATTCTATGTCTGTTATTTTTTATCTTTAATGTATTAATTTCTTAATGTTTTTTAAATCTTTGCTTCCTTTTAATGTTTTGGTTTATTTATTCTGTAAAGCACTTTGAGTTGCATGTATGTATGAAAAGTGCTATTCAAATAAACATTATTATTATCACTGTGTCTGCAGCTAGGTGTTCAGTAAATGTCAGATTACATCACTGTGTCTGACTGCATCTTGGTGTTCAGTAAATGTCTGATTACATCACTGTGTCTGACTGCATCTTGGTGTTCAGTAAATGTCTGCTTACATCACTGTATCTGACTGCATCTTAGTGTTCAGTAAATGTCTGATTGCATCAGTTGATACTGTGTCTGGCTTAACCTCTGTACTCAGGTTATGACTAACTGCATCTAAGTACTCAGTAAATGTTTGATTGCGTCTCTATAAATGTATCTCTATGCTCAGTAATTGTCTCACTGCATTGAGAGAAAAAAAAACATTCTGGGATGTGTTAAAGTCCAGAACGAAGAACAACAAAAAAGCACAACATTCCTGTGTGGACAGAACATTCACTTCTGTTTCTGTGTTCACTAGAAAGTGGAACAGGACTGTGTGTGTGTGTGTGTGTGTGTGTGTGTGTGTGTGTGTGTGTGTGTGTGTGTGTGTGTGTGTGTGTGTGTGTGTGAGCTCACTGCCTCAGCCCGCAGTGGAGGAGAGCAGGACACTCTGCTCAGGAATTCCCAATGCAGGCTGCAGGTGTGACACAGGACCACGTAGCACCCCAGAGACGCAGGGTTACAGAGACGCAGGGTTACAGAGACGCAGGGTTACAGAGACACAGGGCCACTCAGGACGTTGTGACGCACACACTGTGGGTGCACACACTGTTGATGTGGGCATGCCACTCACTCACTCACACTCAAGAGGACCATATGAATCCAGGATAGATATTCTGAATAAATAATTATTAATAGCCTACTACAGTATGGAATAGCTCATCTCAAAATGGATCGTGATTTTGATACTCAAAAAAATTGTAAAGTTTCTTTTAGAAACGTAAATTCTGTTATTAAATGTTTTATTACATAATTAATGGATTCAATATTATCAAGGGTACATTTCTAGACCGTCCAGCTAGTGAGCCGCTATAGAACGTAAAGAGTACTAAAATACACCAATGATCATCGCCCTTGTGTCGGGCGCGCAACCTATGGGTCTGCCCATTATGTGAGTTATGTTGTAGCACGAGACGTCACGTTAGGCGAGTGACGATGCGACACAGATGCGTCGCTTTTTTTTCTCTCTACGGCCATCTGCACGTTAACTGGTTCGTCAATGGACTTAGGCTAGAATTAAAGTTGAATAGTTAAATAGATTTGAGTTTCAAAATAAGAATTTCATTAACATGAATAATAATTAAATCGTTAACTCAATTGCATTAATTTATATACACCAACAAAAAATTATAAACCTTAAGGCGCCCTGAGACAAGAAGTCAGTCAGAAAATAAATATTTTAAGAGAGGGTTTTCGGTTTTCGTGACTATTTTGGTAGCTACATTTATCCCAAATTATTTTAAATTAAGGTTATTAAACGCACGCAGACACAAGACCAGCAAATTTCACATCGTAAATAAAAACAAGTTTGCGCGCGTGAGAGGAGAACTAACTCGTGTGAAAATCTCGTTAACGCTACAGGATCAGTTTGACGGCACGTGCAATTCACGCCGTCAGTAGAACTACCACGAGAGCCGCTGCTGTTGTGAGCCCACCAGGCGCGCGCGGAAATCGCGTGTGTTGCATTTATTACGTCTCAGTATCCTCACCAGAGACTTTTCGACAAGCTAAAACGGATCAAAGGAACAACGTAGCACTCGAATCTGATGAGTTTTTGTTGATTAAAATGTGTCGAAACACAGAATTTGTACCAAAATTAGCTGCCAATTTAGTCAGTTAAAAAGAAATCGCCCTAAACTAACTTTACACTTCCAGTTCTAACATATAAGCTTAGTGTGCGCTGTCAACAGATATACCCCAACAAGTCCAGCAGTTATTGAACGTTGGGATTGGTGGACCGCGGGGCGCTAATGAGCGGAAGGAACGAATGAATGAACGGGTGAACAACGTACACACCTGCTCACGCCGCACCAAGCTGTCACAATCATTTACGCACAGCTAGGGGGACGCGCGTCTCCTCCTCTTAACAGACTAATCTATACCAAGATTAAGGTTACGAGGACCCAAGTTTGACCTGGCGAGAAACCAAAAATAGCGCATTACTCCCGATCTAAGAATGGTCATTATGTTTGAAAAAAATGCATGAAGTTGTAATGGAACAAGCTGTAAAATTTTCCACACAGATTTTACATATAAAATAGTTTTGAAATCCAGGATTCATAACTGCATTCCAGTGGCACATATAACAAACTTCCGAGGAGGTCAACACTTCGTTTAAGAAATAAGACAACAATGTCCGTATACTATCATATTTTGCTAAAAGTCATTTATGATTTCACACAAATGGAAAAACACAAGTTAGCATTGGTGGAAAGTGGCCATCACGAATGATAAACAAATGTTTCTTCACTGATATTCTTTAAAAAACATCAATATTTCTGATCTAATAACAGTTTCCTCGTCTTCCCAACATTTTACTTTCTTTCTTTATTCCTTCCTCTGCCTCTGTCTCTGTCTCTCTCCCCCACCCCCTTTCACAGACTGCGTGCCGCGCACACGCACACAGGTTGGTGATAAATGAGTGACACTCATAAAACTTCGAGCCACGAGCCCGCCACGCGCGTTTGGATCAGCTGAAGGGGTGGGGTGGACGTGGGAGGGGTTAGATTATTTCACTAGAAAGGCAAAGCCGAAGTCTTCTGTACATCAGTGAGACAAGACGCGCGCTCTGACGCACAGATGGATAACTGAAGAGGCTGGGAAGTGGATCGAGCACTGAACGTGCCGCACGTCAGCGGGGGGTCTGGAACTTCAACTTTTAATTGTAGGTTTTGAGCGAACGACTAGTCTTTCTGGATTTTCTTCAATAGCCGTTTGATCCAAACTGAGCGAGTTGTGATAACAGGTAAGTTTCCCACTGTTTATTCTACACGATACACGAAATGCATAAAGGTTGTTTTTTTGTAGTAGCAACAAGTCACAACATGTTCTTGATAAAACGATATTAACTTAACAAATATTTATTTCTAGTCACAAATATTTTAGTCCGTTTCCGTGTTGTGTTTTTGTCACAAAAAGAGACCATATAAACGTATTTCTTACTTATGTTTCTATGCGTTCTATAACCTTTCGGTCAGAAAGACAAGTTATATAGACAAGTTATAGTCAGTAAAGGTTGCGCTCAGTGATTAAATTATATTTATCAGAAAATATAATTTATTTAAACTGAAGGAGTTACCAATAACCTTTCATTGTTGCAAACTTTGTTTTATAATAATTTTTTGTTAGAAACTTTTTTTGTTAGAAATTGCATGCACTGATGCGCAGTTGACGAAAATGAAATGTACGCACGACAAAAACCAAACCAAACCAAACAAACAGAAACCAAAAGTGTTAATAAGTGCGCCTAAATAAACAACAATCGAAGAGTCGGGACGCGTGTTCCGTTTGGTTTTTGAGGCAGATATCTCCATCAAATTAAACTTAGCAGTGCGAGGTTTGTTTGGCTAAGACCCATGTCTGCTTTACAGGCTTCCCATAAATTTAATCCCAGAGCTTTATCTCCGCGTAAATCCTGTCGTGCCCTACATTGACAGTATCTCGAAAATGACGACAGTAGTAGGAAACAGCAGGGTTTAGACTTTAGTTTCTCAGACACAGGAATACGTCAAAATGGAAAGAAAATGTAAGAACCGTGTAGCCTACTGCTAAAAATAATCACAATAATGAACGATCAAACTTTTTGATATACGAAGACAAACATAGGGTTTCAAACCAAGTCCAACTAAGTGAATGTGTTCTACAACCGTATCAGCAACACGGCTGGAAACTCGCCGTTAAGCGCCGGTGCGGGTTCTCTTCGTTTTGAGCTGTCCACTCTATAGTGCTGAAACATGACGCATCTCGCACAAAGCAACGAATTCAAAACGTTCACTGATACCATATTATAAGATAAAGGCAACATAAAATAAGGTAAATGTAATTATCAATGCAAGGCATTTTAAAAAGCATTGTTAATGCATTGTTCCAGGTTTTGTGCTCTGTCTGCTCATTATTTCTGATAGACTAACAGTTGTTTGGTGCTGTGTCCGCAGACCATGATGATGACCAAACCATATGGGAAGTCTGGAGATGTGACCGAGCTTGTAAGCTCTTTGGGCTGGATTGAGGAGGACCTGAGCTCTCAAGATGGGGAGCATACACCCGAGATGGGGGGCTGCTACCACCTGAACAGGAGCAACCGTGGCCTTGTGGATCTTGGCAGTGAGGACATGGAGGAGGAAGAGGAGGAGGAGGAGGAGGAGGAAGAGTCAGGTCTCGATGGAGAGAAGGTCCCTAAACGGCGGGGGCCCAAGAAGAAGAAAATGACAAAAGCCAGACTGGAGCGCTTCCGAGCCCGGCGAGTCAAAGCGAACGCCAGAGAGCGCACGCGTATGCACGGCCTGAACGACGCCCTGGACAACCTCCGGCGTGTCATGCCCTGCTACTCCAAGACCCAGAAGCTGTCCAAGATCGAAACGCTGCGGCTGGCCCGTAACTACATCTGGGCACTGTCCGAGGTCCTGGAGAACGGGCAGTCGCCCGAGAGTCATGGCTTCGTTGAGATGCTGTGTAAGGGGCTCTCGCAGCCCACCAGCAACCTGGTGGCCGGCTGCCTGCAGCTGGGGCCTTCGGCCATACTGCTCAATAAGCTGGATGACAAGTGTGGGCCCCCAGGAGCAGGGGGGCTGGGCCCCCCGCAGGTTCACGCCCTGAGTTTCCCGTCGCCCGGCCTGCCTAGCCCACCCTACGGCTCTCTGGAAGCTTCGCACCTGCTGCACCTGAAGGGCTTCAAGGGGACCACGTACGAGAGCCACTCACCTAACGAGTGTGGCAACGGCACGCCGCCTTACGACGGCCCGCTCACGCCACCCCTCAGCATCAACGGCAACTTCGCCCTCAAGCAGGAACCTTCGCCCCGCGAACCAGAGAGGAACTACACGCCACACCCCACCCACTACCTCTCCTGTCACCGCTACCAGCCCCCTTCCGTGGCCGGACCCCCGGGGTCCCAGGGCCACGTGCTGTTCCCAGGCTCCCGGTACGAGCTGCCTTTAGACATGGCCTTCGAGTCGTTTGGACAGCCGAACATGGTCACCACACAGCTTGGCAGCATTTACAGTGAATGAACCACCACAGACCTGCCGTGAGCCAGGGGAGAGACAGACGGGCAGGCAGGGTGAGACAGACTGTAGCGACCTTCTGAGGATCTGTGGAGACCACCTAGACACACTTCAGCAGCCTGCACTACTGGCCTATGCCAGAGACACCTATTTTGATTACCTGATTCTTGTATTGGTCAATATCAATTGTATTGGAGTTTCGGTTGTGATTCATCCCAGATTCTGTGCTCTCATACACATGATGTTCCTGTCTCTGGAGAGATTCCTTATGAAGAGACTGCCATGCACGTTTTTATAAACCCTCAGAGTTCTCATACGCTCAAAAGCCTATTTTGATAATACGCCCCCTTCAGGAAGATTAAACACTGAAGTAATACATTTGCTATATGGACAAAAATACATTTATTTATAGCTGTATTTAATATTTATTTTGACTATGTTTTTATGGCAATGGTCAGAACTGGTTTATCACATTTATGATACGTTGCCAGTCACTGGCTACCTTTACTCATGAAGTATTTAATTTATTTATTTGGAAATGTCTTTGTTTTATGTTCTATTTTGGTGTCATCCTTCATTGTATGTCATTTTGCAAAACATTTTGTAAATATTTACCCGTTTCGCACTTAATAAAATAAATATTCTTATATTATATAAAAATCTATTCTTTCATCCATTTCATCGTAGTAAGCATTTCGGGACTAACCTGAATGACCTCCTGAGCACTGCACTAAGACGCAATATACAAAAGATGCGGAAATCTGATTCAGTACATGTTACTAAGGTGACTAGTGCACACCACTTTACACCATGTCTCACTAATCTTCTATAATGAATAGTACACTTGCGTTTATGGCATTTGACGGACACACTTGCCCCGTGCGACTTTCAGAAGTGCGTTGTAGTGTCTCTCAAATCTATATCCTCATGTGATCATGTGACTGTGGAGAGGTCAGTGTTGAACGTAGCATCAGGCCAATGCTCTGGCCAGAGAGGAAGGAAGACATCAAACAAGAAAGATTTAAGTGCTTAATATTAAATACATCTTACCTACATACTTCAATACTTAGCAAAGCCGGAGTGGCTAATCGGGAGATTCGGGAGGATTCCCGATGGGCCGGTTCATGTTAATCTCTAGTTTGGGCCGATTGGGAGGGAAAAATAATTTTGGGCCGGATTTGGTCATAAAACTCCCGGGCTGAAAAAGTGTCCCACTCCGGCCCTGATACTTAGTGTAACTGTACTGTGAGGTACACACTGCACTAAATGAAAACACAGGAAGGAATTCTTCTTTCCATTTATTTCTTCATCTTACCATGGTGGATTCCTGCTTGCTCAGCATAAGGGAGAAAAAGTACAGCAGACAGTAAATATACAAATAAAAAATAAAACTATGGGGAGAAAAAAACTATGGGGGGGGGGGGGGAGGTCAGTTAAATGTACTATTCAGCCTGTTATAGCACTGGGAGTCCACCTAGTACCAGTATGAAAAGCAGTGAGATTAGGGAGGGAGGGTGTGTGTGTGTGTGTGTGTGGGAACTGAGCACAGAAGTGTTGAGCTGTTACTTCGGGTCAGGCTGGCCCTCGGGGCGCCATGGGAACTTGGGGCTGCAGAACAGGTGAATGTTACAGCCGCCCCCCCTCCCCTCTGCCCCCTGCTGCCCTAGTCTTCTCACATCACAACTGTTAAGGTGAACACCACCTCTCTCTCACACACACTCACACACACACACACACACACACACACACCCTTGCACCAGAGTTATATTAATAGACAACCAATAGGCAGCAAAAAAGAATCAGACTAAACTAATCAAAATACATATTAAGCATCAATTTATTGTATGTATTTTAAATGCCAAAAGCAGCAAGGATACGACAGGCTAAAATGAGGCAGGTGTGTTTAGAATACATTGTGTACTGGTGAATGGGTGCTGGGGAGGTTGGGGAGCCGTTTCTTGGCCAGAGCAGTCGTGAGAGTCAAATAGCTCCACTGAAACTCTTTAGTCCCGCAACAGAAAGCTGCCTATTGCATCAGCACATTCATATCACTGCACCCAATCTAAGAGGCACAACAGAGCAGAGCTGTGCACACATAATGGTCAACATGGAGGTTCTTCAGCCACGGACAAAGGGAAGGGTGATGGAAGGCCAAGCTGAAGTGGAAAGCAAAAGAGTGTGTGAGAAAGGGGGGAGAGAAAGAGTGTGTGCACACACACGTGTTTTTATTATTTAAGGCGAAGAGGTGGGCAGGCGCCCCGGAGGAAGAGGATCACCAACATCCCCACAGGTTCGTCTTTTCCAGCCTGGGCAGGACGAGAGGAGCGAGGGAGAGAAAGGATGTGATTGTGTTCGGCAGCCGCCACTGGTCCATTGTAAGTGCAGCCTGTTCTTTCTCTTGACCTTTGACCTGCATTGTTGTGAGGCTGCTCGTTCGGGGAGCTGAGACAGCTGGGTGAGCTGCAGGGGGCTGACTGACAGCTGAGGCACAGAGAGAGAGAGAGAGAGAGAGAGAGACGGGTTACAGAGTGTGAGATGGGGCACACAGAGAGAGAGAGAGAGAGAGAGATGCGACAGAGAAGTAGAGAGACAGGGAGAGAGAGCATGACATGCAAAACAGAATGGAGATATACACCCCCCCCCCCCCTTTTTTTGTGTAGCAGCCCACCTCCGTCCCGTCCGTGTAGTGCATAACTCTACACAGCAGTGATGCAGGGAGGTGGACAGGTGAGTCCAGACAGGTGAGTCCAGACCCTCGGAGGGCGTTTGTGTTGGGGAGACTGTTGAGCCGTTGAGACTGCGTGTTGCTTCAGTTCCATTAGGAATGTTTTGGTTAATAAAAGGGGGAAAATGTGGAAAGGGGGAGGGGACGAGATGATGAGTGGGAGGAGATGTAGTGGAGAACCACGCTAAGCCAAACAAACACAAAGAACTTCAGTGGTGAGATGGATATTATGTCCTTTTGAACAAGGAGAATGTATGAGACATAATTTTAGACCTTCATGAATACATACACTATGAATAAAACATAAGAGGGCAGGTCCTGTTATTAAACCTACACAGCTACAGGAAATGGAAGCAGAAACACTTCCTCTACTGTGTAACAGCGGTTTCATAAACACAAATCCGGCCTCCGTGTATGACGAGCCCACAGGGGAGTGGAACCTTATGAGTGGCTCGTTTGTGTCGGGATAGGAAGCGTCAGAGCAGAGGGCCGGAGGAGAGACCTGTGCCTCTGACCCACAGACATGCCGCCATCACTGTGACCTTTGCCCTTCAAACACAACCACTGGCACTCGTACACCACGCAGACCTGCCTCGAAAACTCTCTCATCAATACAACATCGCACACAACACAGTTGCAGGGTCAATAATGACAAATAATGACAACACACAAAATCAAAAAGGTTTCTACCATTCCTGCATCGATTAGGACCATCAAGCAACTTTTACAGCATCTAACAGTAAAATAAATCCCTGTAACTCCCTCAACAGCGGAGCAGAGCTCATACATGTCTGGTTCACACAAGCGGTGCTGAAGCTTCGCCGTTGCGGGAGTCTCTCCTTTGTCCCGGCGGGCAGCAGTGTAGGGTGGGAGTTGGGGGTTTTAAAAAAGCGAATAAGAGAGGAGAAGAGGATGGTGGGACATTAAAGTGCAGTTTAAAACCACTCTCTCTCTCTGGCCCTCTCTTTTTTTTGTCTCTCGGTAGCACTAATCCACTGGCCAAACAACACCAACTCCCACTAAATGAAACGTCCTGAGCCACAGGGGCGAGATGTGGGATAAAGCATTGTGATTAAGATTGTATTAATGGGGCCATAGGAGGCTGGAAAGCTTTAATCAGTGACTGGGCTGCCCTAATCCCTTTCCTCTAAGCTCCTGCTAACACTGTGATCTTCCCTCCTCCTAAGTCACGTCTCACGCGCACACACACGAACAGGAGGGCCGGGGAACGGGAGCAGGAGCCCAGTGAAATTGAGATGGAGCGAGGGAGCAGCTGGGAGGAGAAACAAGGGAGACGGGGCGAAAGAGAAGAGGAGTTCAGGGAGAAAACAAAGAGGGGCAGAACTGAATGGGGCAGAAAAAGCTTAAGGGTGTGTGTGTGTGTGTGTGTGTGTGTGTGTGTGTGTGGGTGGGTGGGTGTGGGGGGGTGGAGGAAAGAAATCTAGATATTTAAAACTACATCCAGTTTATTCCAGTAATTAAGAAAGTCCATGATTCATTAACAGGTAAAAACTCCTCCAAATGTCAGACCAGATAAGCTAAAACCAACTCAACTCAAAAAACCACCACAAATAGGCCAGACATTAGCAGGTACAGCCGGAGATGCAGTCATGCCTGTTCAAGTACCATAGAAAAACAATATTTATTCACAAAGCACATTTCTGGAAATGTCAGATGATCCAAAGTGCTGTCCAACACTGAAAGACATCACACAAAGTAATTAAAAATATGCAAGATGCTGGTAACAGAGACATAGCCAACTTAAGTAAGATACAGAAAGGGGGATAAAGGGAACAGAGCAAGTACCCAGTTCTAGGGAGGCTTGCGGTTTCACCGGGTGAACGGGTTACGCGGTGGGACCCGGGGAGGCGAGGGAGAGAGGTTGGCTCTGTGTCCCGTGAGATTGTTGAGGTGTCAGAGTTAAAGAGCCTCTAATGGGAGCGGGATGCTGTCGTGTTTACCCTGCCCCCCCCCCCCCCCCTCTTCACACGCCCACCGCATTGTGGACGGGGCTCGGCTCTGGGTCACCACAATGCCAGGAGAGGAGGGACAGATGGAGGTCTCTATGGGAGGAGGCACAGAGAAGCATGGGAGGCAGGACGGAGGGTCTGGCTGCGTGAGAGGAGTGTTCGGTCCCTCCATACTGCTCACCCTGCAAACTTATGGGAAGAAAAAGAGGAAGGAATGAGAATGGAAGAAAGAGGTGAAACAGAGGAGAGAGAGAGGGAGCTGGGGTGTGGTACACGTATACAATAGTACACCTAAAAATACTGAAACACGGGTGCAGAAAAGTCAGTAGAATGAGGTCACCAACTGAAAGAAGAACAATAAGTAATTTACATTTTAGCTTGACTGAATTTAAACATAAAAATCATCTAATGCACAATCTATTTATTGCATATGATAACCATAGATATAGCGCACCCATCTATTCTGAGCTGATATGAAAGAGGTTGTGGGCGAGTGTGTATGTTTTGGGGAGGGGGGGATTCAATCAAGACAGCGACTCATTAACTTAGTAAGAAAAGTTGTATGGTGTATGAGTGCAGGACATTATTGATAGACTGAACTAGACCACAACTGTTTTACACAGAGGAACAAGTATTTGCTATACTTTCACCTTCTCACCTCCAGGACACCAGCTGACCTACAACAATGAAAATAACACACAAGGGCAATTTAGTCAGAGGTCTGGCAATGAATTGACTCTTCTGACTCAACCTCTTTAAAAAGATTACATGAAGAGTTCATAACATGCACAATGTCAGTCAGGGCTTGAGATTGGCTTGGGTTGTGCTTTATGATTAAACACTTCCAAGGGGAAACGGTCATCCATGCTGCCCCCACAGGAGCACAAGTACCTCTGGGTACCAGCCCACCCCCCCCAGGCCCTTGTGAGTTTAACCCCACACCTCCAGGTGAGGCCCTCATCATTCATCCACTCAGTATGCAATAAGCTCTGAATGGCTTTGATTATGGGGTCGGAGCTGCTGCATAGGAGGTGGGGGTGGGTGGGGTGGGTGGGGTAGCTGGGTGGAGGTGAGAGTTGGGGAAAAGCCCCTCTAGTGTAAGATGAGGAGAGCCAGGGGACCAGGAGGGAGGAACTCACACGCACCCCAAGGCAACAGATGGGCCCATTGGTGCACTCAGGTTGTAAACTTGCTGTTTGGAACATCTGTCCGTTTGTCCATATGTCACACACACAGAAGAGCAAAAAAAAAAAAAAACACACCCTGCTTCCGTCACTGTCTAGAACAGGCGTAACCCGTCAGCCTACGAGAAACAAAGCCATGAGCTGTGATCTGTTGGGGCTGGAGGCAATCTTCCTCCTGTTCTTACGTGTTGATCAGATGAAAATTAATACTTGCAGAGTGGGGCACGAATTGCCAGTGCCAAGTAGTGCTTGATTAACATCCACATCAAGTCCAGTATAAATCCCCAGTAGCAGACCGGGCCATCTTCCATCAGCTGGTATCCAATCCTGCAGCCACACCCCAGACCCATGTGTTCCTAACTACACACCCAAAGAGACTTTAAAATTAAAAGCCATTATACTAGGAAAGCAATGGGACTTTGCAAAGACTCGTGACTCTTAGATCACTTTATTTCGTGAAAACGCCTCAGTTTTCCATTTACTCCATTGCAAGGGGGATAGAGGAGAATTAAGGAGCTAAACAGGGCTCAATGTCCATAGGGCTGCATTAGACATTAATCCAGGACCGAGGAAGGGGGCTGTAATCCCCCCCCCCCTCCCACCATATCCTACTCTACCACTCACAAAACATCTGACCCCACCTCAAAGGATTCCACGAGACAAAGTAGTACAGGAATAAGTTAGAATTGTTTTAAAGTCTTAAAGACATGATTTGATCTACCCAACTTGATCTACCTGACTTGACCAAACCTTAAAATCAATTATCCAAGACTTAAGTGTTTTGCGTTCACCTGCACCAATCAAACTGTCCATCACTCTAAAAGCTAAACTCTGTCTCTTCATCCAACGTACTGAGAGTTGTCCACAGTGACAGATGTTGCCGAGGCAACAGTTGGTATTGGGGGGAGGGGGGGGGCAGCTTAAGACCATCTGCCCAGGGTCAAGGCTTGGATGTGTGGGGGTTTCCAAGAAAAAAAAAAAAAAAAAACTATAGTGGCAAGTTGAGCTAAATGGTTGGAACTGTGGTAAATATTTAATTTATTCGGTTCTGTTATGCGCCTGCAGGGGCGTGGCCATGGTTTGTGGGTAGGCCGAATATTCTACGTGTCTGCAGTTCAAACTGAACCCTGGACAACACTGCCGCCTGCTGGCCGGCTGAGAGCAAGGCATTGGGAATATAGGGTTTATTTTGTTTTAAATGTTAAACGTTAAAACACCATTTGAAATTTTGGGAAAAATAGACAGACAACCCACGTAAATAACGTTGTTACGGCAAAATATCAAAGAGAATTTAGACTTTTGATGGTATTTTCCACTTCATCACGGAACTGTGCCATCTTCATGTGTGTCATTTTCCTCTGTAAAAACACGCGAGGGGTCATTACTCACACTATGAATCCGTTTGTCAGTTGTGAGTAAAGTTGATTTGGGTGGGAGGGAGGCTGAAACCCCCAATACTCGGGCAGACGTGCTTACCAAGTAGTTGCGAATTCTTCCGTGTTCCAGATGAAAAAATTCAATGGCAGTGAGTTGATTATAGGATTTCATATGAAGAAATGCGCAATCTGGAGAACGCTTGGAGTGCTCAAACCTAAACAGGAACATTTCTCGGTGAAGACACCATGAAACTTGTGCATCACGACAGTGTTGAAGAATTCAAGAATGCGTAGCACATTGAACATTACTGGTGGACAGGGGGGGGGGGGGATATTACTGGTGGACAGGGAGGGGGGGGGGCATCACTGGTGGACAGGGAGGGGGGGGGGCATCACTGGTGGACGGGGAGGGGGGGGGGCATCACTGGTGGACGGGGAGGGGGGGGGCATCACTGGTGGACAGGGGGGGCATCACTGGTGGACAGGGGGGGGGGCATCACTGGTGGACAGGGGGGGCATCACTGGTGGACAGGGGGGGGGGGGGGGTATTACCAGGGAACATCTTGAGGCTCCCAGCCTTCCAGCTCTTTGAGGCAGTAGAAACAGCAGGCCACGTCCGGCTCGTTCTCACTGGGGCAGTGGACGAACCCTGCCTTGGCCATCTAGGGGCAGATGGACGGAACAACCACTCAGTCTGTGCAATCAGGACGTAAACGGTGCCGGAGCGCCTACACGTGGTCTTGGATTCAGCCGAGGCCTAGATAAGTGTGTGGACATCTACCGAACAAGTTACATTGGCTTAGCAGCTCAATTTAAGACAGGTAAAGTGCAGAAAACGTCGCAAGATCGAAGACCAGTTCGAGGCAAGCAGCAAAATGCAACACCTGCTCGAGCGTGTATCTGTCACAACACACACACACACACTAGCCGATCACCACGGTGTGTCCAGGAAGATCCGAGTCTGTTTTACTCACTAGTTCAGGTGTGCACTGGCAGTCCTCGCGAAAAGGCCAGTCATTAAAAGTCTGCAACCGTTTTTCATAGTTGTACATTTGATCAAAAGACAAGAATCTCGCAGTAATTACTTCTGGCCGAGACATGTTTGGGGACTCGATCGTTACGAGAATGAAATAACAGAACAGACAGGGTTTCAATAAAATATTTTGTGATGTCGCAGGACACATTTATCCAAAGAAATGTGTGCTTCTAATTAACCGTTGTAATTAATCACGAGTTTCAGCTGAACCATTAAACTAGGGCTGTGCAAACTTGAACGAGGGACAGATTTTGTAAAGTGAAACTTTACCGCCACGGCCGACCATTATCTAATTTATGCGAATTATCAAATTTGTTTTATAATAAATAAGGGGGCATTGTGGAAAACAGTAGACGGTTGTTCAATTTAAATTTCCTTACATATAATTTAGCATTGTATGCCTCCCTCTGCTGGTGACAACGATTGATAAGCCCAGCGCCATAGAGGGGGAAAAAGACTGGCTGGCCCTTACAAGATTTCCTATGCTATATAATCACACCAGGTCAACACATAACCACGAAGGGCCATCTGAGAGAGGCAGACGTCTTTAACAGTTTGTGGCGTGAACTTCTGGGAGCTGTTTATGACGGGGGCAAGGCCTGTGACCGCCGCCGTGTTCCTGTAACGCTATCCCCCCCAGCCCCTGACTGGAGAAATGTGCTTACTGGTCCCAAATGCTTGACATGCGCTTGTGGCACAAGTGCCCCTCATTTTTGTGCTGCTCTCCAGGCATATTGTGCCTTAACAATCCGCGTGGCTGCATTATTACTGCATGGCATCACGTGTTTGATTAATGATTAAAGTTCACGTGCACCGCGGTATTTCCATGCCTCCCTGACTAAAGGTATGTTTCTTGGCCCTCTTGTACTGTATGTCTGTGTGTACCTCTCCGTGCCTTCATTGACACTTGATTCTCCCACTCCCCCGCCCACGCCACCCTCTTTCCCTCCCTCACCCTCCGTCACTTCTCCTTTCCCCCCTCCTCCCTCCCCAGTTGTCCTCGCGTATTAAGCTCTGTCTGTGATTAGCTCCCGGGATCTCTTGCGCTTGTTCTGATATTCTCAGTGCGGTGAGATCGAGACGAGGGAGAGAGGGAGGGACACTAGTGGGAGACGTGTGCTTTTTGCTTACACCTCTCCAACCCCCACCCCAAAACGGCGCGGCATGGCCTGTGTGTCTGCGCTGTGGTGCTGTGTGTGTAGGACCGGTTCCTTGCTCCTGCTCAGAGTTGACTGCTTCTCGTGAGGATCGTCCCCCATTCTCGTTTCTCCACTGCGATTCTTCGTTAAAGCACTCCAAGGTGCTTGTGGGACCCACAGCCGTTCATGCGAGTGAGGACGTCTACGCAGGATCGGTTGGGTCAGGTTGGACGTGAAAACCCTGAGGCGGTGCGAGCAGAAGGGACAAGACAGAGGAAGACGGTTTAATGTGGGGCTCAGGTAAGGTCATCCATTTGTTTCCCGTGGCAACCTTCTGTATGGACGAGCAGTGTTACCGTGGAAATAAGATAAGCCTCGTATCCTCTGTTTATCTCGAACTGTGCAGCCAGACCGTGCAAATTGAATACTGGAATTACTGGAAATCAGAACATGCAGTGGAAGGCTGGGGCAGAGGTTACGGGCTTCATCCTAGTTTGAGAACAGCCAGCTTCCCGAGGAACATTCTTCAGCCGGTTCATCTCCGTAATACAAGCGTCCCGATATCGGGCAAACTCCAACTGACAACAGTAGTTCCGCTATCTACCGTGTGCCTGGGGGTACGCATGCCTAAAGTGGAGCTATTTTCAGCGGCGTTAATGTCATGACGTAACTTCTGTAATCTGTACATCAGCATGTAGGCATAACCATAATGTGTGTGATGTGATACATCTCATGTGGTTTCAGCACTCTGTTCTGGGGCCTGTCTAGAATTGGCCTCTGAATATAGTCATGTCAGGGTTGTCATCAACAGGACTGAATTACCATCGGGGTGCAGAGGTGTGTTAACGTTTAACTGCGCTTTTCCGAGCGAGGTCGCTTCCTTTATATATATTGGCCTTACATATGGTTGTCTTCCAGCCATTAGTCTCGCACTGATGATTTTGACCTGAGAGGTCATGGATGTGTGTGTCTGATTCGCGCAAAATTACAAAACACACTAGGGTATTTCACACGGCGCTGGAATGCTCGCATTTGTGCGTGTGTGTGTTTGCATGTGTGCGCGCGTGTGTGTATATGTGTGTTCTTGCGAGTCTGTGTTTATATACGTCTCTGTAGGTGCTCCGAAGTGTTCAGTCGCCCTCTGAAGATAAATGAATGATTTATGTTTATTGAGAAACTCAATAATGGACAAGCATGAAATAAACGATTAAATAGAATGAAATAATTAAATAGAATGCACATATATGCTGCAAATTCCTAGGTGGTTCTTGGATGTATATCTGTGAGAGAGAGAGAGAGTGTGTGTGTGTGTGTGTGTGTGTGTGTGTGTGTGTGTGTGTGTGTGTGTGTGTGTGTGTGTGTGTGTGTGTGTTAAAGGTCAGTGGGCTTACAGACTACATCAGCAGGCTTTCTGTCTTCTGCCAAAGGTGCGAAATTAGTGTCTGTGTGAGAGAGAGAGTGACAGTCAACATCAACATTCTCTCCATACACAGACGTGGAGTGATTCACAGGACACACCTTTGGAGGCCCTCAAACCCCAACATATTTTTCATGTTGCTTCCTCTTCATGAAAAATATAGAAAAATCAGAGCTTCCTTTCCTGCAGAGGAAACACGCATATCATTTCACTTCTGATCAATATTCTAATTTTAGTGACTTTGTCTACCACCATGCAAACTGATCGTCATGTGCCAACACTGCTGACCTTGCTGGTTTCAAGGGCGTATTATGCAAGGGACCTTCATCAGCAGGCGTCCGTCAAAAATATTACAAATCAGCCTTTGCCTTCCTATACACAATCAGTCTTTCAAATCTCAATCTGCTCCGACAGGCTGAGGTGGAAGACGAGGTGTATGTCCCTGCAACAGCATGAATGAAAGAGCAGGACTGTGCAGAAGTGTTGAGTTACTTTAAACCCAGATGATGCTCTTTGGTTAGAACAGCGGATGGTTTACAGTCCACCGATCTGCATTTCTCATATTCTCAAGCCCATTGGTCGACTCCGAACTGAACAACAGAGGAGTAATTTGGCCGATGGCAGCGTGCACAACACGCTCTCATGTCAGAGCAAAACACAATGCACTTAAATGTAATAAAAAAGAAAAAGGCAAAGATTCTGTTGCTCTGACAATAATGCAGAGAAGATTCCCTCCTTCCAAGAATAACAATAAAAAGTATTATCACTGGGGAGAAAGTGAATAGTGTGCCTTAGTTTCCATCTCTTGACATACAAGGACAGATAAACAGATGTAGCATAGTGACACGTGGGTAATTCCTATCTAGGACCGGTTCCTACTCCATCTTCTCCAGGCCCAAACGGTCATGCATGTGGCCATGCAAGTCTGAGTCTGCCTCTGTGCTGACCTTTCAATGGAGACTCTAAATTCGCCACGCTAACGCCAGAACACCCTCGTCGCACATACAACATACACTGGGTCTTTTCACCACACACACACACACACACACACGCGCGCGCCTGCACTCTCGTTTTACGAGGGAAGGAGGAGATGAAGGGAACAGCTAGCGAAGGACTGTGAACTGGACGTCGCATACGCACAAGGCTGCACTCACCCACTAGGGCTGTAGGGCCAGAGGATGTATCTGAAAGAACAGATACCGTCAACATAGTTTTTGGGAGAACGGTGCTTTCGGGTAATTTATTTCTGTATAAGGGCTGCGATTTAGCAATGGAAAAGATGACAATGAACAGAGATGTCGGTAGATTTAGACTGGCTTTAGTCCTTAGCTACACTACACCTGATCTGGTATCAGCCCAGTGTCCATATATAAACTTCTATTGCCTTGTCTCTGTTTTGCCACATTAAAAATAGAGAACCAATATTCCGATGTGCTACAACACCTCGGGCCAGACGGAATGTCGTGTCTGGGATCCACGGGCCTGATCCATGACACACTTGTCCCACTGCTGGGGAGCAGTCAGCCCGCCGTGTAGCTGCACCCTGCAAGCCTGGCTAAGGTCCGGTCTAGCGCCTTGATAGCGGAAGTCATTCATTTATGCTGATCTGGGGTCAGTTTTACATGTTTTCAAAAGTTGGGAGTCTGGGTTCAAGGAGATAAAGCTGCGCTAGATCTGTTTAAAACAAACACAAGCTATTTGTCATGCATACATGGTCCTGGTCTGGCCTCTGGGTCTGGTGTTGTGCTCACGTGGTCGGGTCGGTTTGCAGTTGGAGCAGATCTCCAGGCTGGAGGCGGTCCAGACCCAGTGCACCTGTGGGGGGTCTCCTCTTGCTTTAGGGCTGTTTATGCATGTGACACCCCATGGAGCTGTCGACCACATCTAAAAACAGCTCGCTAAATAAACCGTAATTCTCATGGTAATTGGTGCCCTTTCTATGGAGCGTGTAAAATTAGATTTTTCTGTACGGTGCTTGTGCTGTTATCGTTCCGTGTAGCACTGCCAGGTCTTTATCAATGTGCTTACAGTGGCAAAAGACAAACCCCAACGCACAAAAAAACACAATGCAGCTCACACTTCAGCTTACGGCATTTATTAATTTGTGAATTTGCATGCATTTTCCAAATCTCAAGAATGCTCCCCAGAATAATTTTGAATGTAGAAGCGTACGGAGCTGAAGCTTGATATGTGAGGTGTAAGAGTTCATGTTTTCCAGCTCCGGCATGTAGACATGCCTGCTCCCTTTAACAATACAGCTGTGCTGGCAACAGTGTACCTGCAGGGGGCAGCAGAGAGCTTTCACACTCATCTGGTCTACAGACACCAATTAGAGAGCATTTTAATCCTGTAGCCAAGGGCTATAAGGGCTGATGGACTTGGATTAGAGTCTTCTCTATGTCACAGTTCCACATTACTCTTCTTCATAGTACCCCCATATCTCTCTCTCTCTCTCTCTCTTTCTCTCTCTCTCTTTCTCTCTCTCTCTCTCTCTCTCTCTCTCTCTTCTTTCTCTCTCTCTCTCTCTCTCTCTCTCTCTCTCTCTCTCTCTCTGCCCCTAGCTGATGACAGGTGATAGCAGACTTCAGGCACGCCCCGCTGCACCTGACTCTCTGGCCCTCTTTCTTCAGATGGCCGCCCCGTCCCCTCTTGGCTCGCCCCGCACGGCCTGACTGCGAGTAAACCTGAGACGAGCTTTTTCATCTGCTCTTTTAACTTTTCGCTATTAATATCTCCATGGCGATGCACTCTATGGGATTGTATTTCTGGCAGCATCTCGAAATAAGCGTCTCTTAGGTCATAATCTACAACTATATTTCATGCGTAACAGGTGACTTAATCAGTTCATTAATATAGTATGTATGTTTATCATACTGGATAACCACCGTGGTATATAGTAATAAGTACTACAAGCGCAACCCTGGCACACACAGCTTAGAGTATTAGCCGAGTACTTAGACCCACGTACGTCCCCAGAGAGGGAGCTCTCTCGCCTTTGAAGTGTTATTGTGCCTCTAAATCTCCATGAAATTAGTTGGAATTAGACAGCAGTCAATTAGTGGAGCGTTGGTGAAGGTTAGGCAGTTTCTGTGTTCCTGTGGATTCTCCTCAGATCACGGCTGGTGGGAGATCTCTGTGAAGCAACGCCAGCCACTGCATATCGACAAACAGCCCTGAAACATTTTGGAAACGGGTTCCAATGAACAATATGAAAATGTTGATTGAACATATTTCCGTCTGCAGCTGTTGTGTGTGGCGGGTTAGTGAGCGTGTCCCTCCTCCTCCGACCTCTGTCGCAGGTGGTACGTCTAACGACCTCTGCCAGGTGTGTCAGGTGTGGACTCTGTGGTGCCGCTGCTGTCACACACACAATGGGTGAAATAATGGATTGATCTGAGTGGTTTACTTGATGAGGGGTCTGTTTCCACGACGAATCACCCCCCTCCCCCTCCCCCCCCCCCTCTCAGGGGTCCATCAATCGCCCTGTCCACACACCTCTCTGTCGATGGCCACTCTTCTCTCTCTGTGTGACCATACCAGCCATGTGCTTCTCACCACACACACACACACACACACAAACTAGAGCCAGGGGGTGAGAGAGGATCTCCGTTCTTAGATTTCACCCTCTCATCATGACATCCATTAAAGTCCTGCTGGGTCCCAGCTCCCGGTGAGCAGACAGCACATTAGCGATCGGCCCATTGAGCCCAACAAGGCCCGCCTCTGAATTATTGATACCAACACAACTAATGAGGAAAGGCGATCCCCCTCCGGCACTGACGCACACCGGGTCACACTCCTGCGGCCGCACGGCCAGCCGTCCCGTCCCCCCCCCCCTTCCCGGCACGCACCCACGACACCCACGACACCCCGTCTTTCAGCACACCCGCCTACCTGCACCTATGGAGAGCAAACAGAGGCCAGTCTGAGTGGAGGGTGGCATGGGCCGTCTAGACACGCTGCTGCGTCCGCTCCGGCTCTTGTAGACGGGCCCGGCTCACTGCTGCGGTGCGGAGGACTGAACCGGCCTCTCGGGGATCAACGGGGAGATGGCCATGATTCCTGGACACGGAAAGGGCACGGCAGGTCACTTTGGCAGCGGCCTTTGCCGAAGCACTGATAAATAGCAGATAGTAAAAAAACCGGAGGCCGCGAGTGGTTGAGCTCATGTTGAGATCATGTTGAGATCAGTGCGAGACCATTGTTATTTCGGAGCTCATTCTCTGGGGCTGACGTGAAACCCTCATAACAATGCTGTTTGCTCAGGTGATGGTGTACAATATGAGCAATGTCTGGGATCAGATGACAATATGACTGTGTGTGTGTGCGCACGCACGTATTTCTGTGTGTGTGTGAGGGAGAACGTGCTCCTCTACATGTTTATTGTGTATGTATGTTTGTATAGCTGCAGTATTATATTAGTAGATCTAATACACACTGAATGGCTTGTTGTTTCTCTCTCTTTGTCTCTCTCTCTCTCTGTCTCTCTGTCTCTTCTCTCTCTGTGTCTAAGACTGTGTCTCTCACCTCCCGTGCTGGCTGTGCAGTGTAGTGGGCTATTAAGAGTGTCAGCTGGCCTCTTTAGTATTCTCTTCACTACTCAGTGACTCACTGCACAAGCCTGAGACAAGAAGATG
>NC_135220.1:1393993-1416479 GCF_052324685.1 Brachyhypopomus gauderio
CGAGAAATGATTCCACAATATGTGGAGTTTAAGAGGCAATACCCATGTCTGAATGTCCTAGACAGAGTTTAAGCAAACGGGCAGAGTCTGCTACCATGTATGTGTGGGAATGCGTGTATTAGCTGATAATCTCTTACCATTCCACTCATCAGAATCAGTGACCTTTATTAAACTGTGTGAAACCAAGCAGAAATGGAGCGTGTACTGAAAACCGAGAGTGTGCCGTGTCTCCTCTCCTTTGTGGAGCTGCTCCCCAGTGTGTTCCCTGCTCAGAAGCTTGTAAACGGAGTTTAGCTAGCCTGGCGGTGTGGCAGCACTCCAGTGGCCTCTCTGTCTGGAGCCCGCTGAAGCAGACTCGATTCTCTCCTCCACACACACCACACACTCCGCCGAACGCCGACGGTGGCAGTTTTGTTGAAGTCCACTATGAATAGCAACAAACAAAAAAAACAAATAAACAATCGTGGGGGGGGGACACAACCTCTTTAAAATGAAAGTTAGCTTAGCAAACATAAAAGGGGCGTGGCCATGGGGAAATGACATAACCAGAGCAGTCGAAGAAATCACGAGTCTTCGTGTTTCCCAGCAGGCTCTGCAGAGTTAGCTAGAAAACTATTTACCACAACAGGAGGATTCAGGTCTGTACGGTGCAGCCTGTGAAGCAGATGTGTGTCTGTCCATGTTGAAGTGTGTCTGTCCTGGGCGGTAGGAGTGATTTAGCCCTGCACACCTCAATAATCACAGTGCCAACATGGCCACACATCTTTATTAGGGGGTTAGTTGTAGGAGAGGGCATGTGTGCACATCTCTCTCACCCCTGTCCCCTACCTCCTCCTCTGTCTTCTGTCCTCCTGTCAATTCTGCTTAGTCTGCTCCTTCGCTTCACACACACACACACACACACACATACACACACACACACACACACACTCACATTCACTAGCACCAAACACAATAAAACAAAGTTACTATAATACACACTCATACACACCAACAATCACACCTATGCTCAACCCACACACACACGTATACATACACCCCTACTCCCAACGCACACGTGTATAAACACACTCCTCCCCCAACACACACACACATATACACAAGTCTGCAGTGCCTCAGGGTGCCTCTGCAACCCGGTAGGGACGCTGACCCAAGACAGAACAAATTAAGGTCACAGCAGGCGCTGGACAGCTCGTGAAACCCGAGTAAGATCAGCTCTCTACCGCCCCCTGGTCTGCCGTAAGCCACACGCCACGACTCATCCGGGTCTTCCGCAGAGCTGCTGGGACGCCCTCAGGAGTCATTTATATAATCCCTGAAATCCCTTTAGAGGCCAAAATGACCCTTGTTCTTAGCCTGACGATGAAAGTAGACGAGTGTGTTCGCGTGTGAAGGGCAGGGAATGAGGATGATGAGGGACCCGTGTGACTTGCGGTGCTAGAGAGCTCTCTTAGCCCCCCATTTGGTATCGGCCGCAGCTGAGAGGGAGCAGGAGAGGACCTCAGCCCTTGACGGGCTCGGATCAGAGTGACTCATCCGGTCCTTTTGTGCAGCACGGCTTGTTCTCCTCAGCCTCCGAGTCCTCCGTTCTGGTGCCGAGTTGCTATTCATCCAGTTCATCACCCAAAGTTTCGAGTGCCTGAGCCGCCTCGTGTTTTTTTCCGGCCACCCCGCGGGGATCGCAGCACTGAAGTCTCTTCCCCTTTTTCCACTCGCAGCCCCGTTACCTTTGACCTTGATCGTGCTCCAGGGGTCACAGCTCCCCAAACGCCCACACTGCAGGTGGACCTTTGCAGACAGACCTTCCTTCAAGGGTGCTATCGGATTTTGCCTGCGTCTGCACGGTGGTGTAATGCATAGCCGTGGGGAGCGTGACCTTCCCAGCACAGAGACACTGAGAGAGAGAACTGGGAAGTAAACACCCCACACGGCAGGATCCGGTGTGCAGAACGGCACACTTAGACATGCGGACGTCTCCCTCGGTCTCCCGCCTCGTAGAGGAGCTCAGACCGAGCACAGAAACCCTGCTGCAGCGTCTCGCGTCTACGCTCCGACGCCGTTTTAATCCCGTGACGTTTGCCCGTACAAGACTGTTTTGGGAGAAGAGCACATGCTTATCAAAGATGAATCCACTCCTGGGGGGGGGGAGGGTCTGGTGTAACGGGGGGTCTGGTGTAACGGGGGGGGGGGGGTCTGGTGGGAGGGGATGTGCTCCATGGGTTCGGTGTTTAACGAGGTGTTCTCTCACTCGGGGAGATTTCCATCAGATCTCATCATCAGAGCAGTGTGCACAGGTGCGGTCCCCCCCCCCCCAACCCCCCCCCCCCCCCCCCACCCCCACCTTCAGCCCACCAGACCAATGACTTCTCAAATTGCCTCTTTTCAGCCATGTGCTCTCTCTATCTCTTCCTTTTCTCTGCCTTTTTCTTTTTTTATTACTACTATTGATGTATCATCCCTTTCTCAAGCTCCTTATTATTTTTCCTTTCAGATTTCTCTCTTATTCTGTCTCTCTCTCACTCGTTCACTCTGTCTATATCTCCCCCCCCCCCCCCCCCCCAATTTTGTCAGAAACAATCAGTGGATTTTCCAACTGCCCAGTACTGCCGCAGTCACAATTGTGGGTAGAGGTAGGGTGGAGGTTGGGGAGAGAGAATGCACAAAAGAGAGAGAGAGAGCGAGAGAGAGAGAGAGGAGGAGGAGGAGCGGAGAGGCAGATGAAGGTCTGATGAAAGGGAGAGCTCGAGCTGAAAAAGGGGGCTGTTATGATTTGAAATCCCTTTTCCCAAAGTGTCACATCTGTCCTGGCTGCTGGCCCTGTGTTGTAATGACAGCGGCACAGAACCGTTTCTGTCGCTGAGCGTGCGAACGCGCCGAGCGTCTCCGGCTTCTCGCCTGCCGGCCTCCCGGTGCTTCTCCCGCTTCCCCTGGGAGGCGGGTCGTGTCGGCGCCGGCGGGAAGGCGTGTCTGCAACGTAGCGGCGAGTTGACGCTGCGGTCCGGCTGTGCGTCCTGCCCAGTCACCGAGACCTCCCAGATGTGCCTCAAATAAAGACGTGCATGTTTGGCTTGGGCTTTTTTATTGTTTGTTTGTTTCTTTCCTTGCTGCAGAGAGGCATCTCAAAATAGCACTGGGATAGAGGGAGATGAGAGCAACAGAGAGAGAGAGAGAGAGAGGGAGGGAGGGAGAGAGGGAGAGGTGGGGGAAGAGAGCTGCTTCTAGTCACAGACTCAGAAGAAGCAGCCCAGCATCTTCTGGATCAGTAGACACGTTGCCCATATGTGTCACTGGTGGCCAGAGATACACATTGATATTCATTGAATTAGAAACTCTGACTTCTCCGGTTGGTTCGGGCTGGATGGTGACGAATATGTACTTAAAGGATAATTGTAGCAGATAAACTGGCCCCTTGGACATGCTCACTGATTTAAATTGAGGGGACTTTTAAAGAATATTAATACTGATAGATCTTTGAGAACTTTTAAATAAGCTTCCCAGGCAGGGCATGTGCACTGATGTCACGGTGTTGAGAAGCAGTAATGCCCCTCGTGACTTTTGTGCCATGCAACACCAATCACAGCAGACGGATCAGTAACGGCACACATAACGGCACGCCCGCTCCAGCAGCCTTCTGTGAAGAGCAGGACAGTGTTGCCTCAGTGCCACTGACCTCCACGTCCTTCAGGGCAGACTGCAGATGATCATGGCAGCTATTTCTACTAATTCCCCCCCTGATCAGCGAAGGCTGCCCTGGGCAGGTGTTCAGGACCAGAGCCCTCACGACATGATAAAATGAGAACGATGTGGTTCCCTTGCTTTAATCCACATGAACTGTATTGACTCGTTGATTTCATAGTTGGCTGAGGAGTGAGAGAGAGAGAGAGAGAGAGAGGGAGGGAGGGAGAGAGAGAGAGGAAAGGGAGGGGAGGGAGGGAGGGAGGGAGGGATGCTGGCTTGTTCTCTGGTCGGTGCATTTGGCATGGTGCGAAGACCCCTTCAGTTATCACCTATTAATCTCCCATCAAGGACTGGAGCAAGGGCATCTGGGATAGCATGGGGAGAGAAACCCTACCGACTGGATGCAGAGGAGAGACTGTTAATGTTGGGAGGTTTGTACATTCAGGGCGCTGGTGGTATAGATCTCCTCACTGCTGGGTAGATTTCATCACCGCTGGATAGATCTCCTCACTGCTGGATAGATCTCCTCACCGCTGGGTAGATCTCCTCACTGCTGGGTAGATTTCATCACCGCTGGATAGATCTCCTCACTGCTGGATAGATCTCCTCACCGCTGGGTAGATCTCCTCACCGCTGGGTAGATCTCCTCACCGCTGGGTAGATCTCCTCACTGCTGGGTAGATCTCCTCACTGCTGGGTAGATTAGATCTCATCACTGCTGGGTAGATCACCTCACCGCTGGGTAGATTAGATCTCCTCACCGCTGGGTAGATCTCCTCACCGCTGGGTAGATCTCCTCACCGCTGGGTAGATTAGATCTCCTCACCGCTGGGTAGATCTCCTCACTGCTGGGTAGATCTCCTCACTGCTGGGTAGATTAGATCTCATCACTGCTGGGTAGATCTCCTCACCGCTGGGTAGATTAGATCTCCTCACCGCTGGGTAGATCTCCTCACCGCTGGGTAGATCTCCTCACTGCTGGGTAGATTATATCTCATCACTGCTGGGTAGATCTCCTCACCGCTGGGTAGATTAGATCTCATCACCGCTGGGTAGATTAGATCTCCTCACTGCTGGATAGATCTCCTCACTGCTGGGTAGATTTCCTCACCGCTGGGTAGATCTCCTCACTGCTGGATAGATCTCCTCACTGCTGGGTAGATCTCCTCACTGCTGGATAGATCTCCTCACTGCTGGGTAGATCTCCTCACCGCTGGGTAGATCTCCTCACTGCTGGATAGATCTCCTCACTGCTGGGTAGATTAGATCTCCTGACTGCTGGATAGAGCTCCTCACTGCTGGGTAGATCTCCTCACTGCTGGGTAGATTAGATCTCCTCACCGCTGGATAGATCTCCTCACCGCTGGGTAGATCTCCTCACTGCTGGATAGATCTCCTCACTGCTGGATAGATCTCCTCACTGCTGGATAGATCTCCTCACCGCTGGATAGATCTCCTCACCGCTGGGTAGATCTCCTCAATGCTGAGTGGATCTCGTCACCGCTGGATAGATCTCCTCACCGCTGGATAGATCTCCTCACTGCTGGGTAGATCTCCTCACTGCCATCTCATGTACCTCTTCTTTTTCCCAGCTATGCCCACAATTAGCAATTGACAAGTAATAATCAAGTCATCCCAGATCATCTGAGTGTCACGTTAGCTCTTCCTATATTAGTATTTTCCCCAGTACTTCAACGGTCCACCCAAAACACCCAATAGCTTCTCCTTTGTCTCTCTAATTGTGTGTGAATGTACTGGAGAATTTGAA
Source organism: Brachyhypopomus gauderio (assembly GCF_052324685.1). Taxonomy (NCBI): domain Eukaryota; kingdom Metazoa; phylum Chordata; class Actinopteri; order Gymnotiformes; family Hypopomidae; genus Brachyhypopomus; species Brachyhypopomus gauderio. The sequence continues at coordinate 1,399,440 of NC_135220.1, forward strand.
AGGTGTCTGCAGTTACACACTGGCCCTGGGGGAGAGCTCACCCCAGATTGTTCCCAGATAACTCCCTGTCCAGGCTGGGCTCCACTGACCACACCGGCCTGCACAAGGACAAACGAGTGGGACTGCGTGGGTCTCGGGGAGCCTGGCTGGCCCGTACCGAGCTGGAATGCATGGTGTCCTTTCACCGTGCTCAGGGTGGCCCCGACCCGACGGCAGTGCTCAGGCACAGATGAACATGGCCGTGTCTCATAACTCCATTATCAGGAGTCATGAAGAGACGGTGTGAGAGGGAGTGGAGGGAGGCGGAAGAATGGAGATTGAGAGGAAGAGGGAGAGAGGGAGGGAGGGAGAGAGAGAGAGGGAGGGAGGGAGAGAGAGAGGGAGGGCGGGAGAGCTGATTCGGGATGCAAGGCACGTGGAGACGGCGTAACCATGACTTCTGCTGCTCTCTTCTGGAGTACTGTTTGCTCAATCATCATTTACTACAGAGAGAAAGAGCGTGAAAAAGAGGGAGAAGGCATGAACAAAAGGGGGAAAGAGAGAGAGAGGGATAGAGAGAGAAAGGAATAAAGGGACAAAGGCATAGGGAGAATGGGAGAGATGAAGAGAGGGACAGGGACATAGAGAGATAGAGACTGAGCAAGGGAAAGAGAGAATGAGATGGAGAGAGACAGGGAGGGAGAATGTGAGAGACGGAGAGAAAGAGATGGGGGGGTCATTTCTGCAGGAAGGAGGAAGTGAGAGAGTCTGAACACAAAGAGCGAGAGGGAGAAAACCGCTCCAGATACACAGGCAGGATGGGAGCAGTACTGCAGAGCTGACGCAGAGAGCCAGGTGTGTGTGTGTGTGTGTGTGTGTGTGTGTGTGTGTGTGTGTGTGTGTGTGTGTGTGTGTGTGTGTGTGTGTGTGTGCGCGCGGAAGATTGTGTGTGTGTGTGTGTGTGTGTGTGTGTGTGTGTGTGTGTGTGTCTATAAGCACACACTATTCATCAGGAGAGGTGTCTGGTTCACTGGGTCTGCTGTGCTCTAGTGGGTCCAGGCTTTGTAACTGCAGTAATCTCCTCTTGGTTCACACCATACATAACCTCTCTGATGGATAGTTTAGCCTGCCTGCTCTGTAGCTGGTGTGTGTGGGTGTGTGTGTGTGTGGGTGGGTGGGTGGGTTAGGTGTATACGTTGTTTTCTGTTGGGCATTGCTGTATAGTATAGTATAGTCCACAGCACACCATAACGGCACACAAAAGATTACTCACCACAGGAGGCTTTTCTTACTGGAGGGGAATGGACATACATCCCACCTACCCACACACACACACACACACACACACACACACACACACACACACACACAAGCCCTGGTAAAATTCCTCTGTTTGTGCTTTTCCAAACTGTGACTGAGCGTGCTCCTCTGTCTCCAGTGTGGAGGAACTCAGATGATATCTCCATATCTCCTACCAGGCAGCAGGTCACAGCCGATGCAGCGGGGGGAGCAGTGCACTAAATGAAATCTAAATCATAATAACAATAAGGAAATCATAATTTCACTGCAGCTCCACCCACCACCACCTCAAAGTCCTCGAGTCCCCACTGCTGTCATGAAGGACTAGCAGAAGAGAAGAGAAGGATGCAGAGGGCACGAGAACAAGACATCAGAGAAGAGGGGAGGAGGGGGGAGGAGAGAAGAGAAGAGGAGAGGAGAGGGGAGGAGAGGAGAGGGGAGGAGAGGGGAGGAGAGGGGAGGAGAGGGGAGGAGAGGAGAGGAGAGGAGAGGGGAGGAGAGGAGAGGGGAGGAGAGGAGGGGAGGAGATAGCAGAGGAGAAATATGTGTGCAAAGGGACTGAATGGAAGCCAAAGTGAGCAGTTGAGACGATGCCCCCCCCCCCCCCCCCCACATCTCTCCCCAACCTCCTCTCTCCCGCAGAGCACAGGGTCAAATGCACGGCTTACGTAAGAGTGTGACAGCATGCATTTCTAAAAGGAGTACATGAAGTGGAGAGAGAGAGGTTCGTCTCACCTGTACGCTTCTGCGTGTGTGTGTGGCAAACCCAAGGTTAAAACCAAACGGCGTGGGGGCCAGCCGTGTGTCTGTGGGGAGGTGTGTGTGGAGCGGGTTTATTTATAGAGCACCCCCCCCCCAACGCGTCTGTCAAGAGCGGGGTGTCCCAACGGAGGTGAGAGGAACGCTCACGGCTCACGTGTGCTGCTCGTGAAAGCACCACTGGCCTTGGGTGCGTGAGACACGTTTGCTCGGCGTGAGCTCTGCAGAAGGACACGTGTGCCCTTACTGACTCCTTTAGGCAGCCTTCACTTTGTGTTTTTAAACTAGTCGAGCTCACTTGCTCTCTCACTTCATCTCTCTCTCTCTCTCTCTCTCTCTCTCTCTCTGTTTCTCTAATGAATGCTAAGCAACTGTTCAACAGCATATTTTATAAACAGGCAGTGTGAGAGTCTCAGGCGTCGTCACCGTTTCTCTTTCAGTGGGAGTGAGACTACCTTTGTCTCTCCAGGAGTGCAGAGTTTTCTTTTACGGTTTTGCTGACAATTCAGTGTTCTGATGATCTCTTTTATATCATTCTGCTTAACAAATGGCACGATACGTATCTACACAAAAGAGGAACTTGATACCCTCATCTTTTGCAAGATGCTCTATTTATAAAACTGGCCTGTCATTTGTGGTCCTACACCAAGGACAAGTGGCATAGTGCACTTAGAGAGATTGGACTCAAGCTAACGACACACACACACACACACACACACACAGTCTGGGCTCGTTTCAAGAAGCTACATATTAATAAAAAACACACAGCCACTCCAGATGTATTAACTTGTCAGATTTGGACAAACAGCCCCTTGACTTTGCTTACTGTGCAGTTACTGTTTTCTCTTTCCTCACAGGGACGCTATTGACCACTGAAGCTTCCATGAACTACATATAAAATGAGTTCGGGAGGGGGGGGGGGGGGGGGGGGTCGTTTCACTGGTGGCCCTAACCATTATCTGTGGAGGAATCTCACCCCTCCCCCTGACGAATTTGGGCTAATCCAGCCATTTGTGATGAGTGATAGGGTTTCATACCTGAGGGCGGGCGGCTTTCTAAAAGCGGGTGGGAAAGAAAGGACGGCCATTGTTTTGTCTGGGCGTGCACTCCTGACTTTCAGAAGTTAAGGGGAGGGGTTGAGGGGGAGGACAGGGGTGGGGGGGGGGGGTGAGGCCTGCGGGCGGATCTCGGGACAGGTGGAGGAAGGGGGTGAGGGAGTGGCTTCGTTCGGGAGCACCAGTCAAAGGTGGAATGTCTCTGTGTCTTTTGTGTTGGGTGGAACGGGAAAGCCGGGCCTTGCTAGAGGACAGTAGATCTCCAGCCAGACTGCTCCAGTCTCCTGTTTCACCCCCCCCCCACCCCTCACCCCACCCGCCATTCACTCTCTTCTGGAGACCACGGACTCCTTCCACGGGCTGCAGAAGGTTTGTGGGCCCTCCGCTCCATCTCTGCATCCTGCAGCAGTGTGTCTGTCAGATATGCCCGACAGCCTAGGAACACGGCCAAGAACCCATCATCTTATTCTGCCAATCCTGCAGCCAATCACAGAGCGTTTACAAACTAAAAGAAGGAACAGTGGGGGGAGGAGGACATTTTTCTTAAAAAGCGCCACGCTGGATAAGTTCAGGCGGGTGTTTGCCTGGTGTGTGGAGGAAGAGGAGAGGAAGAGGAGCAAGGTTAATGAAGCGTAATTAAAAGATCTGCGGCGTGCGCTCACAGCTCTCCAGCACGTGTGTGGATCCATGGCCTCTCCTCCAGCAGCTACACTGTGGCACGAGCACAATGAAGACATTCACTGTAATAGATACGGGCACCTTGCAGCAATGAAATATCAGCCAGGTGCGGTGTGTGTGGGTTTGTGTGTGTGTGTGCTGCGCACATAATGTTACCTGGACATACGGGAATTATTACAGGGGCAGGTACGCCTGTGTCTGCCTTTGAGTTCAGAAAGATTCTCCAGTTGCAATATATATATTCTCTGAATAACACTACAGAGATGTTTTTAGATATCTTAGTCCTGCTGGAGTCATTTAACTTGACCTAATAAATCTAATGCTGTTACTGTTACTTTAATGTTAACCCGGCCAATTCTTCCATTTCTAAATCTACCAATGAAATAAAAGGTTTCATATCTGTTTAAACTTATACTACCACGACTAGTGACATTGTAAATGGTGTATGATTTGGCTTGACAGTGGTGTCTGTAAGTCAGTAAGTGTTCTAACAAAAGGGTCGTTGTTAAATCTGCACGTTGACATCAGTGCATGTCTCTTGATTCTCTCGTGTCACTGCTTGTCTGTATGTATTTACTCTATACAGGATGCAAACGTTGCTCCCTGCTGAGATTAGATCAGGATCACACGTGGATCTTGGGCTTCAGAAGCTCAGCTGCAGTTGTTTTGATGTAGTGCCATGTTACGGTGTCCCTCCGTACGGGCTACACCCGCGGATCGGAGGGGATTCGAGGCTGTGTGTCGGAAGATGGAGGAACACCTCCTTGGCGGTGCTTGGCCGTTCGGTTTTGGGGAGATGGAGGTGGTTTGGGGAGATGGAGGTGGTGGGGTGGAGATGGAGGTGGTGGGGTGGAGATGGAGGTGGTTTGGGGAGGTGGAGGTGGTGGGGTGGAGATGGAGGTGGTGGGGGTGGAGGACGGCTCGTTCTGCCAGGGTTGTGTGTGGAGTGGGTTGGCGGGCTCAGACAGGCCTCCACCGTGTGGGAGCCACCTGCAAACTTCCCTTAACGTCTGCTGTAGCTTAAAGCTCAAAGGGGCTTCCTGACGCCTTCATGCAGGTGGGCTGGGGGCAATCGTTTTGGCCTCCGGCTCTGGAGACAGAGCTTCTCCACCAAAAGAGACAGGCCAGTAATTAACTTCCCGCAGCCTGGATTCACCTTCTCACCAGATCGAGCCTGGATCCTTTTAGAGGCTTTTGGACTCGCGTGTGTTATTATCTCTCCAGGGTGTCATTACACACTCCATGATTTCATCTGACCACGTCTAGGTGTTTGCAGATGGCAGTCTGCAAGCAGGTTGCGTGTGTGTGCGCTGCTGTGTTTGACCGGGTGATGAAACTGGGGGAGGTTAGGCCCGTTGATGATGATACTGGGGGAGGTCAGGCCCGTTCAGTAATTGATCCGCACAATGTTTTGCAGAGATGTTCTTGCTGTCTCCGCTTTCGCGTCTGTGCGACTCGGATTTCGGCTGACGAGGGGGCCATCACGCGCCTGTGTGTCAGCCTGCGTTCCCAAACCCTGTTTATTTGCACCCCCCCCCCTCTTAGCTCTTGTGCAGTGAACGTGAGAGTGAACACAAGCTTATTTAACGCACCTTTGATTGACTATAGTCCAATGGCCGCCAAAGGATTTTGAACTGAACCGCCGTCCCAGTTTTCCTGCACAAATCAAAACCCAGCGTGTAATTCAGCAGCCAGCCGGTCGAGATTAAACGGCGAAATTACAGCTTTAAATTCTTTAAATTACGTTAAGGCCACGGTGATGCCACATCTTCTTCAGGCATATAATTTGTGGTGGCATTTTAAATCACAGGTCTGTCGGCCAGTGCACGCACATGGTTTTTTTTTTTCTTCATCTCCCTCTTTTGCTCACACACAGGCATGCACGCATGCCCGCACACACGGCAGAAATACTGTACGCAAGCATGCGGGAGTGCTAAAGTCTGACGTGTCCGGACTCATTCTGACTGTCTTAAAACCGAGCTTAAGGACTTGCAAACTGTCCTCAGCTGTTGGCCGGAGTGGCGGCTGCACAATAAGCTCCTCCCCCCCAGGCGTGGACTTGTGACTAACAAGGAGGGAACTGTTCACAGAAGCTGCAGGCATCGTCCACCTTCAGTGGCAGACCGTGACATGGGCCTTCAGGCACTGAAGCGCTCACAGTCCAAGCAGATCTGTTGAAAGATTATGAAAGATTATATCTTTCTAAAACAAAATATGTATATATTTTAGCATTACACATATCAGGGAAGGAAAGCCTGTGGGGTAGAACTGGGAAAACAAATTAATGATGCGTGACTAAAAATGGTAATCTCAAGGACCAACTGCAGTAAGTTTGTTGTGTCCAGGCACGGGAAAGTTACAGTAGCACCCCCTTGTGGACAAAAGTGTCTTTACGTCTTTACTGCGTCGTAGTTGTAAATGATAAATGACGTGTAGCTTTTCTTTACAATCGATAATATCTTTAGGTCGCGAAACATCCTGGAAATGTCACCTGATTTTAGAATTGGGAAGTATATTATAAATAAATGTGAGCTATTTTTGCCTAGAAAAATCAAATAACTATAGATTACAATGAAAGATTTTTGTTCTGACCTTTTCTTGTGTGGACTAACCATTTAGATGAAGTCCTTATAGTTACACAGTACAACACCCTTTATCCAAATATCGTTCCGGAATTCAAGAAACTTTAGATGAGCGTTACACTGTCATGTAGCTTCTAATCCTCTTATCCTAAGTACTACTTGCAGATTTGAAATGACTGCTTAGAGTGTTGGCTTGAATTATGGGGGAGCTTTGTGGTAGAAATGAGGGACAGAAATGGCATTGAAAAGCCACACTCAAAAATGAACATTCCTTCTTTAAATAGAATCCCCCACTTATACACATGCAGGAAAATGGAATCTACCCAAATAACTAAAAATCTATCTAATAAATACTATTAATAATAAAAACTAGAATAATAATGGCTTTACTATTTCAAAATGCATTCTTTTTTCTTTTTGTTATTTTATATATATATTTATATAAATATTTATATATTATTATAATTTTTTTACAATTATAAAAACACAGAAGCTAGACATGCCTTCACAACCTGGACTCATTTTAAGCACGTTTGTCATTGTCATTGTCATTGAAAGCTAACGCAATGTCAAGGCCTTGAAAGGAAAATGTGGTGTTTTTGCAGTGAGACCGATGCGTTCCGTTTGTTCGTGATTTTTTATTTATTTTTTGGCTTTTATTTTCAGTTTTAAACATTCACTTCTTGGGAATGTGTACAATTCCTGCAAAACTTGCGAAGTACAAATAAAATACCCTTTACTTCAGCACGGTTACTCACACCAGCAATCGTCATCCAGCCGCCAGACTATCAAGCAAACCAGCAAAATGACATCAGCCTCCGTTATTACTCGTAATGGACAATAATATTTCTTGGAGCTGGCCCTGAAGCTGTGCTAAGCACGGCTCTCGCTCCCAGACTATTATGCTAATTAAATGTACATCTTAAATGAAGAGCTCTCTCCTCAGTCCTGGCATGGCTGTCATGCCCTGGCAGTGAGATGCTCCCATGTTGTTGACCCAGACTCCTATAGCAGAAGCGCCGCAATGCACAACAGTGCAGCATCTAACGACAATATCATGTCCGGCGGTTCTGGTTAAGTGCATGGTGCGCGTGCGTGTGCGCGCGCGCGGTTGATTAGCACGGTATATTGGGTTGGCAGGCAGGTAAAGGTTCAGCCTCTCGGCAGATGACGGCGGAATGCAAAGTGCAGCAATGCCGCCTGCCTGCTAATTAGAAGTAAACTGGCTAAACGAAGCCATTTCTGCAGCCCTGGTCACAGCTGAGCTCGAGCGACGCAGACCCAGCGGGCGCGTGCCCCGGGAGGGCGCGGCCTCGTGTCAGCACCTTAAGTTGGACCAGTTGGACACTTCATTCGAGTCCACTGTTCAGAAAGGACAGGAGCAAGGAGAAATGGCTGACTTGGTGAAGGAGATTAGATGCTAATAAAGAGCAGCTTTAGTACAAAGATCAGTAAATTAATCAGTCGTAAGTATCTGGAGGCTAACGTTTAAACGCCATTGGACGTTCCTGCATGACCCATCTACAAATGTGCAGATTTAATCCCCTTTTTTTTACACCAATCATTAAATATTCAGTATACCAAGAAACCACACAAAGCAAAACCGTGCCATGCCTGAAATAACAGTGAATAGAAGAGATGAAGCGTCCCGCATTAAGACGTCGTTAAGAATAGCACGGCTCCAAGCCTCATCCTTTAATAATTGAGCTGTCAGGAGAGACAGCCTTTGACAGAGTGATGCCAACGTGTTCCTTCCCCTCTGTGGCTGCCTCCCCCCACATGCTGCCCCCCCCCCCCACACACGCTGCCCCCCCACACATGCTGCCTCCCCACACACGCTGTCCTCCACACATGCTGCCTCCCCACACACGCTGCCTCCCCACACACGCTGCCCCCCCCCACACACACACGCTGCATCCCCACACACATGCTGCCCCCCACACACGCTGCCCCCCCACACATGCTGCCTCCCCACACACGCTGTCCCCCACACATACTGCCTCCCCACACACGCTGACCCCCTCCCCACACACGCTGCCTCCCCACACACGCTGCCCCCCCCACACACACACGCTGCCTCCCCACACACATGCTGCCCCCACACACGCTGCCCCCCACACACGCTGCCCCCCCCCCACACACACACGCTCCCTCCCCACACACGCTGCCTCCCCACACACTGCCCCCCCACACACGCTGCCTCCCCACACACGCTGCCTCCCCACACACGCTGCCTCCCTCCCCACACACGCTGCCCCCCTCCCCACACATGCTGCCTCCCCACACACACACACGCTGCCTCCCCACACATGCTGCCTCCCTCCCCACACACGCTGCCTCCCCACACACGCTGCCCCCCCCACACACACTGCCCCCACACACGCTGCCCCCCCCACACACACACGCTCCCTCCCCACACACGCTGCCTCCCCACACACTGCCCCCCCCACACACGCTGCCTCCCCCACACACGCTGCCTCCCCACACACGCTGCCACCCTCCCCACACACACTGCCTCCCCACACACGCTGCCTCCCTCCCCCACACACGCTGCCCCCCTCCCCACACATGCTGCCTCCCCACACACACACACGCTGCCTCCCCACACATGCTGCCTCCCTCCCCACACACGCTGCCCCCCCCACACACGCTGCCTCCCCACACACGCTGCCCCCCCACACACACTGCCCCCCACACACGCTGCCCCCCCCCCACACACACACACACTCCCTCCCCACACACGCTGCCTCCCCACACACTGCCCCCCCTCCCCACACGCTGCCTCCCCACACACGCTGCCTCCCCACACACGCTCCACGCGTGGCCGTTCACACTGCTCACACTAGCTGTGCGCCACGTGGCGGGTGCCCTACGTTTCTCCTGCAGCCGTCACGCGCAGCTTCGCTGGATTTTATTCGCCCCCCGTTTCGGACGTTGCACCGAGGAGGCTTGGCCCGCATTCCGGCTCCGAGATGTTCTCCTCCGACGATGTAAGCATGCATAGAAATGTTCTCAATCACGTTTTCCCACCAAGTCCGTCAGGATTTTTTTTCTCCCAAACAGTGGCAGGCATCCATTGGCTGACGTAATGCTCAATATGGTTGCACTGCATTAATCTTTAATATGGGTGATGAGTCATACTAAAATAATTTAGATTAGATGCACGAGGCAGTGAGGGGAATGTGTCCATCTGTCTCACTCTTGTCATTGACTTCAGTCATTCTTTCTGAACCCAGAGTGCTTGTGTCTGGTGTGAAGGAAGTTGGCAGACCACTGATTGGCCAGGAGGGCAGTGGCTCTTCTCCAGAACTTTATTGTGACAAATGTGCATCTGAGCAGAGATTCCCTCTGATCTCAGCTCGCGCTCAGGTGGACGGCCATGTGCTGCTCACCTTCGCGTGTGTGTGTTGGTCGGGCACAGCCCTGGCTAACGCCCCCTGGTTCCACTGGGCTCACGCTAATACTGCAGCATCTACAGGACAGGTGCCCAGTGAGACCCTCTGGAGGACTCTGCTGGGGACTGTGTTCTCTCTTTCTCCCCCCTTTCTCATTCCCCACCTCCCCCTGTCTCTTTCTCATTGTGTCTCACAATCTTTAACTCTTTCTCATTTGGCACAGACTCTGTGCTGTTAACCTGTCTGTTTGTGTGAACCTAGCAGACATCTTCTCATCCTCCTCCACTTTGTGCTCATCCCTTTAGATTTAGAAAAACTTCCCAACTAATGGCATAGAGCTATGGAAATGTGTGTGTGTTTGCGTCTGCCTGTATTATAGGCCTTTACTCCTAAACAACCTCAGAAATCTCATCATTTTTCTCAGCTGCAGTCTTTGACTTTCTTAACCTGATGATGATTTGATGCTTATCTCCACCATGTGTGTCCGTCTCATCTCCCTGCCGGTTCACTCTGCAAACACGCAGGCTGGTGTGCGAATGGTGAAGACGGCAGCTCAGAAACAAGACTGCCTGTCACAGGCATTAGTGGGATGGAGAGGGTCCATCTGTGGCTCCATTTATCAGAGCCAAACAGACCCGGAATTAGTGACATTTGGTGAATTGCATTCTCATGGCTTTGATCTGCTCATGGCCCTCTGTCTAGCTTCAAACCACCAGCACCTCCCCCATGCTGCACAACACACACACACACACACACACACACACACACACACACACACACACACACACACACACACACACACACACACACACACTGCACAGTCGACCCTGAGGATTCTCACCCAACCCAACTCCAGAACTCCAGGTCCCTTTTTCTGGCTGCTGTTCATTCGCACGTGGTTGCTCGCTGGTGTGCTCTCTCTTTCTCTCTTTCTCTTTCTCTGTCTCTATTTCACCCCTTCTTTCAACCCCCCAGCCTCTGGGCTATCTGCGGTCTGTTTAAGAGCCATGATTATGGCTTCCGCGTGTGTTGCAGGATTCCTGGCATGTCATGAGCGCTTAACGACTTCCAATCCTTCACTCCGCCCGGGCCCCCCACCAGGCAGCCGTGTCCGTCACTCGCCCGTGCCACCACAGCCCACGATCGGGTTGCCGGGGTCCATGTCGGGTGCGGGAGCAGATTACGTGGAGGACCGTAGCAACATACAGCTCCCTGGCCCAGTGGGGGTTTGATGAGGCAGTTAAGACTGCAGTATTATCATCAAGGCAGTTTGTCCATCATCAGAGGATCTGATGTGAGCTGCTGTGTCTAATCAACACTCTTGTCTTTGTTGATATCTAAACCTCGGAGCACAACCAGCTGTATTTCTGATTGTGCGTTGTGTATGTATATATTTTTTGCTCTTACTGCATGTAGTAGTAATGAACCCTAATCCCCCACACACTGTGTGACTGAGCCAGTGTGCTCATACACATGCCTGTAGTTGTTCACGAGCGCATACTTGACATATATCTTTTGTATCTATTGGTCTGTCTTTGATTTTGGTTTTGAATGCCTTTATTTTCATCACGTAATTATAACGAAATTAAATGGCAGCCCTTGATGGCGCAGGAGAGGAAAGATAGAAGAATAGAAAGAAAAGAAGAATAGAATAATACACGAATTAGGAAAAAAGTAATATTGCAAATTACAGAAATTGCACATTGTGTCCTACAAAGTGTAAAAAGTATACAAATATAAAAAACAAGTTTGAAATCTTTTTTAATGCAGTGTAAAAAAGACCAGCTTGAAGGTTGTTCAGTGAAACAATGGCCCCTGGGTGAAAACTTCGGTTTGTTCTTGATTTAATGGACCTGTAGCGCCATCCAGAGGGCAACAGGTCGTGGCAGGTGTGATGAGGCTTTAAGAATGTCCTAGGCTCTGCTGAGACAGTGAGAGATATAAATGTCCTCAAGGGGGGGGGGAGTGGGCAGTGGAATTGACCCTCTGGAGTGCTCTCCTCTCCCCTGAGTATCGGCTTGTGAATGGCTCGTGTGTAGTTTAGCACATCCGCGGTTTCTCAGCCAAGTTGCTCTTTCTGAGGATCCTCAGGAGATACAGTCACTGCTGGGTATTCTTCACGCTTTTGTTAGTCCAAGAAAGTTTTTCCAACTGTGTCTACTCTATACCCAGGAACCTGAAATCAGAGACCATGTCTACACAATCCCCATTAATGCGAGATGTGGTCAAGATCAGTCAGTCAAAGTCCTTCATCCAATGACGGGTAGGTTGCGAAAGTACTGAATACCCCTGAATGACATACTGAATCATCTTGTAGACTGATTTATCATCTCTGATGCCTCTTCTGACCTTGGCTTTGGTAGCAATATACTGTGCTCCATCCCCAGACCTGATGGCATTGTTCTTGGTCCTTAATTAGGGTTTGGACCTCCTTTGTCACCCGGTGCCTCTGAGTGGGATAGACCTGGAGATACTTGTCACCGAATGTGTGTTGTGTCCAAATATGATTACGAATATAGAAAATGATTTACAGAATGTCTCAGAACATGGAGGCAGCAGAATACAGAGGTCTATTCTTCCACATTCAAAAATATCCCCATTTGTACTTGCAAAGCAATATGGCAGATAAGAGGATGTACCCTCCGGCCATGTCTTTATGATGGGTTGAACTGTTTTAGTGAGCGGACGTATGCCGGAGAGCAGGGAGATAGTCCTGGTGTTCTTTGGCCATTCTTCATATTTAAATATACTTTGTACAGTTCATTTATTTTTGCTGTTATCACATTTAATGTGGTGCTCAAATGTATGAAGTGCTACTCTTAAATCAGCATGCTTGAAGTCTCCAGCTCTAATGTGAACCGCTTCAGGCGTTCGGGGTGAGTGGATATGACATTATGTTGGTGAGCAACATCTATACAAACATCAGATTGGTCAGACTGACCTTAATGACGAAACACAAGGGCAGACCTGAGGCAGGTCTGCTGGGTAAGTCTGTCGCAGTCTTGCATTTTGTGAGTGTTTGTAAGTATAGGAAGCAGTTTAGGTCTGCCTTAATAAAAGTAGTCTGTTGCATTTGTTGTTATGTTTACATGGGGAAATGTAGGAAATTTTCAACACTGATTATTTTCCAGAGCCTCGATAACTTTGTTTTCAAAGGCCAGCAGAGCAAACATCGCTTGAACTGTTTTAGCCCGTTGTGCTGCGACTGTAGGACTTCACCTGTTTTAAAGAGGGCTCTACACACCAGCTGATGCTGCATGGATTGTTACAGCTAAAGACATCGTCTCGTACAGCTGCTGTATTTTATTATCTGACTCCATGTCTTTAAAAAACACTAATAAATCACTCTAACACCCCCCCCCCCCCCCCCCCCCCCCCTTGCCCTGAAGGTCAACATCTGAGTATAGGGCTCGGAGTTCAGATTTCATTCAAAATGCATCAAAGAAACAGTCATAACTTTTAAGCAAGTTTTGGAATGCCTCCTTGAATTGATTAGTTCAAGAAAGCGTATTTGTGCCAAACTGGAAAAGGCGCTGAGAAATCTGCTCATTAAGGTTGTCCAAGACGTTCATGTCCAGACTTCTGTAGTGCCCCTGGGGGTGCTGCCATGGTGACGTCGCGGAGACGCCATGGTGAAGCTTCTGCTTCTGCTCATTTTCACGATCCGATGCAAAATTTGCTGCATTTGCATGCGGAGTTTCAAAAGCCTCCTCTGACCTCCTCTCCTCTGCAAAAACAAGATGACTTTTAATTCTGTTGGCAATCCACAGCCTTCTGCTGCACAATGCCAAGCATTAAGTCAGTTTCTGAGAAGATTTATTCATATGTATTCGGCAAACAAACTCAGAATCCTACAGTGATGGAGCCATTGACAGCCTCGGGTGTGTCCTCCTGTACCGTGGTCTCATACTATGGTCGAATCCTTTCACAAGTTTATAGGAGCTCATCGCAGTTGTCTATGGGCATTTCAGAACATTCCGCAGTCTCAAGAAAGGCCATCCTCTTAGTCCTTAGTCGGTTCAGTGGAGTGTGCTGCAAAATACACTTGGGATTCAGGCAAGCATTTCGCCCCCTGGGATGACATAGTAGAACAGTACATAAACATTTTGTAACTTGCTTGAGGTTCATTCAGAGAGTATACCATGACAGCCCCAAGTTTTTCCTCTGCGATTGTAGCCCCGCATGTGTTCATTTAAAAGATCAAAGACGGACTGGGCATCTTGCCCTTCTGAAACATCAAACACTCCCAACAAATCACTCCAGAACTCGGCCTACAGTATCTACATAATGAACTACCCAAGACGCTCGTGCATGACATGACATGTCAGCTGTCTCCTCTACTTGCCGTGTAAAAAGAAGAGCAGTTTGAACTTTGTCTTTCATTTCATCAAGAACGGTGGCTGTTATGGCAAAAAATGAAATAATTCTGACAAAATGTGGCATCATCAAGTCATCATCATACTGGCTAACATTTCAGTTATTTCTCCGGAGTTCTCCTTGTTTGCGGATTCACTATTTTTACTTTAGTTGAACGTATCAGACGGACGCCGAAACGTGGCGTTTTGTTACGCTGTCACATTATTGTGTTTGCTTTGGCCACGCCTCCCCCAGGTGGTGTGTGCTGTACGCCCCTCTCGCCCCCCGAGGCTTACGTAGCCTGTTCTACGTTTATGACCGTTTGTCTGTCATTGTACGTCACGCTGGCTTCTTGTGCTGTGTAGATAGTGCACTTTTATCATCTGTTTAATTAAACACTTCTGTTGGAGCATCTGCTTCCTTGACTAAATGATCTTCGCCCGTAGCAGATAGCAGTGGTATCTTTTGGAATTTTAGCGAGCGGAATTTGTTATTAAAATGACCCTAAATTGTGTACACACACACATTATTGGGCTCTGCTTTTACAAAGGCTGCGTAGCGAAGGCTGTATAGCTGGTCATGGTTGCGCGGCAATGAATGACGTCACTCCCCCCCCCCCCAATATGATATGTAAAGATCTTCAAAATGAAGTACATAAGGTTCCCAGAGAAACTGGACTTTTCACACAGTTCCTGGAGGACCTCTGTCCAAAACCATCCTGTTTCTCGGAAAACCTTGTGTCCTTCACTACAGTATTGAAAATGTATACGTGTGAGTGCTCAAATATACATGATGTCTATATTGTGTATGTCTGTGTACATAACAATATACATGTGCAGCTTTCTGTGTGGATGTGATTTACTGTGAGATCTAGAGAGCTGGGTCCCGAAAGGGTGCTTTAATTTAATGAGGTAATTACACACCAGGGCAAGGAAGCAGCCAGGACCTGATTTATATATTTTGGCTGTGGTGCACTGTCACCACACACACTATGACTCTAAAAACTGCAAGGACAACTGCACCCGCAGCCTGACACACACACACACACACACACACACACACACACACACACACACACACACACATCCCTCCCTTCACAAGTCCACTGCTTCAGCTCCCTCTTTTTTCTGTCTCTTCATTTTCTTCTCCCCCCATATCTATCTCTCTCTCTCTCTCTCTCTCTCTCTCTCTCTCATTTTCTTTCTCCACACTCTCTCGTACCTCTTCAATGATTGTCACCATTTCCAGGCTGTCATGACAGCGGACAGAAGGCACTGCCATACCCCCCCCCCCCCCCCCCCCCCGGATGAGCGGGGCGCGGGGCGGGCCATGCCAGTGCCGCAGTGGGGGCCGTGGCCACAGCAGCAGTGTCCAGAGGGCAGCGTGCCAGAACACCCACTCCCAGTACAAAGCTGCCTGGGCTGTGATCTGGGTTTAGGACAAAGGTCACCTGGGTGCATGAGGGAGTCATGACTAGCACCAGCGGAGAGAAATGTCTGACATCTCATTTTTTAGTCATGGGGGTATAGACAACACTGGTACTCTGACTCCCTGTCCCACCAACTCCTGTATTTCTCTTGCTGTATCTCTGTCTCTCCCTTCTCTCTCTCTCTCTCTCTCTCTCTCCTCCTCTCTCTCTCTCTCTCTCTCTCTCCTCTCTCTCTCTCTCTCTGCCTATATATTTTTCTCTGACTTGCTCTTTCTTTGTACAGTGCCTTGCTGTTGTGAAGTGTCAAGTTACTGACACAGTGGCCTGTGTGGGCATGAGTCCTTCTAACCAAAATGACCCTTCCCTGAACACACACACACACACACGTACACACACACACATACACACAGACACACACACACCACTTCTCCTGTCCTATCTGTCCTCTGTTCTCCATTATTCTCCTCTTCTCTCTTCTCCTTTTTCCTCTCCTCTCTTCACTCCACATGCATCCTGACAGCTATACACAGTGACAGCAGCCGAGTCTTCCACCGTCCGCCCTGCGAGGTCTCTGGTGGAGAAGCCCATCTGAACACCACACAGCCCAATCAGGAAGGAGGAGACGGTTGACGAGCAATCTCAAAAGAGAAACTGAAAAGGGCAAAAAAAAAAGGGGGGGGGGGGGTGTGAGATTACGAAGAACCCTGAGAGAGAAACCCGAAGAGTTTTCGAGACGGAGATAGACAGAGAAAGCGGAACAGCTGGAAAGGGTTGGAGACTTAAGACTGCGGCGCTAGAGGCGAAGAAAAACCTGTCTGTGAAAATTAAGCAGCTTTAAAACGACTGTCAAAGCAGCACTCTGCCGAGAGGCTCCTTTCATAGACCTCTCTACAAGGTCGCGCTGGCAGCCAGGGGATAAGGGGAGAGGAAGATGAAGGAGGGGGAGCAGGATGAAGGAAGGGGGGTGGCAGGGACAGAGGATGAGCGAGAGAGTTTCATAACACGGAGTTCCATCAGAACACCTTCCAGCGTCTTCATTAGTCCTGTCTGTCCAGACCTGCCCAGAGATGATTGATTGTTTTCTCCGCTGTTGTGACATGTAACCCCTTTTTCCTCTGTTTGTCTACAGGAAGTATCAACCGAACAGGGGCGGTCCCCACCTTTCTGAGGACCCCTACAGTGATCCAGCCCTCATCTGGACATGAAGACCTTCCTCCAGTTCCCCATGGAGACAGCCCCGCCCCACAGCGTTGGGCTCTTCCACAATTTCAACACGGTGAGCTTTAACACCCCCCCACCACACACATTTGGGCTCTTCCACAACATCAGCTTGTCCAGTGGAGCGCTTATCAAAAGAGCTGGTCTCAAGAGATTCAGTCTCCATGCACAACCAGGCCTCCCTCCACACCACATCACACAGACACAGCTTACAGGTAGAAACAGATGCCATGTAAACCCCTAAATTGTATCATTAAAGGGAACACCTGCCAGCTCTGGAATAATGCCGC
>NC_135220.1:1416979-1496979 GCF_052324685.1 Brachyhypopomus gauderio
CTAATAAATCAGACCGTGTCTCTTCAGGGTCTTTCTTGTAAAATGTAAAAAAAAAAAAAAGCTGTCCTCAGCCGAAACGAACAAATATTTATTATTCTTGGCATCAACTATTTTGCCCAAATGTGATATGATTTGTTTTTCATTTGTTCTTGGAAAAGAGCATGTGTTTGTATTCCTCCCCACTCTGTTCTCTTTAGACTGTTTCAGTCAGTTTTTTAATTAATCATGTATATTAGAAAAATAAAAGTTTTATATATATATGTGGTTAATAGAAATTCCTTTTTTTCTGCCCTCCTTTAACCTTATGACCTTTCTGTTAGTCTGTAACCTCCTGGACCTGAGCATTTTATTTGTAGTTTGCCTCTGTTGTGGTCTCACAGTTTCAGACAGGCAACTCCTTCAGTGCCCCAAGGGGCTTCGATTACAGACTGCCAATTGTGTAAGGCTCTGTCATCACCAATTACAACCCAAAGCTTGCCAGTATGGCTGGGAAAGGCTTGCTCAGCCTGTCCCTGTGTGGTGTGTGTCCAGCTGCTACATCCTGTCCCTGTGTGGTGTGTGTCTGTAGCTGCTACATCCTGTCCCTGTGTGGTGTGTGTCTGTAGCTGCTACATCCTGTCCCTGCTCAGTGTGTGTCTGTAGCTGCTACAGCCTGTCCCTGTGTGGTGTGTCTGTAGCTGCTACATCCTGTCCCTGTGTGGTGTGTGTCTGTAGCTGCTACATCCTGCCCTGTGTGGTGTGTGTCTGTAGCTGCTACATCCTGCCCTGTGTGGGTGTGTGTCTGTAGCTGCTACATCCTGGCCCTGTGTGGTGTGTGTCTGTAGCTGCTACATCCTGGCCCTGTGTGGTGTGTGTCTGTAGCTGCTACATCCTGTCCCTGTGTGGTGTGTGTCTGTAGCTGCTACATCCTGTCCCTGTGTGGTGTGTGTCTGTAGCTGCTACATCCTGTCCCTGTGTGGTGTGTGTCTGTAGCTGCTACATCCTGCCCTGTGTGGTGTGTGTCTGTAACTGCTACATCCTGCCCTGTGTGGTGTGTGTCTGTAGCTGCTACATCCTGGCCCTGTGTGGTGTGTGTCTGTAGCTGCTACATCCTGTCCCTGTGTGGTGTGTGTCTGTAGCTGCTACATCCTGTCCCTGTGTGGTGTGTGTCTGTAGCTGCTACATCCTGTCCCTGCTCAGTGTGTGTCTGTAGCTGCTACATCCTGTCCCTGTGTGGTGTGTGTGTGTAGCTGCTACACCCTGTCCCTGTGTGGTGTGTGCGTGTAGCTGCTACATCCTGTCCCTGCTCAGTGTGTGTCTGTCTCTGCTACAGTGACGTGTGGGTCCCTCATCTCTCTGCCCTTGCCAGGTGCTGCAGGCCTGCGTGTTTGGCTCTGATGTCTCCGTGTGTTTTTCTGCACTGCAGTTCTCCTGCAGAACCCCGACGCCCCATGTTCTGGCTCTGTGCTTCCCGTGCCTGGGCACTCTGCCCTCCCTGCCCCGTCCCTGGCTGCCCCGGGGCAGCTGTCCCTGCCTCCTGGCTCTTGTGAGGGACAAGCAGCAGCTAATTCTGCCACACTGTCTCCGCCAGCGCCACCCTGGTGGGGCAGCGGGGGTGGGTGGTGTTGGACAGGGCTTTGTTTGCTGTTGCTGGGAGATGCATCTGAAGCAAATTAGCCCATGGAGAATAGCCCAATCCTCCATATGGATGATGTAGTCCTGCGTGTGCGTTTCTGGAACCCTACACCCTGTCTCACCACCGGAGGTGCAGTCAGAGTGATGGATGAGTTGAATGTACCATTCCATACCCCACAGAAATGGATTGTTCTGGAGATTAAGGAACACAATCGTTTGCTATTTTTGTGTGCATTTTTTCTGTTGACCGCGGTCTGTTCCTTGTTCTGTTCACTGAAACTAAATATATTCTCCTAGCCACTGCCATTCTCAGACAAATGTGTCCTCTCATACAAGCAATTATAGCATAATATAATTTCTTTTACGATAGAGAGCAAAGCCTGGTGCAGTTTGTAGTTAAAGGCAAATTCCTCCACTATGTGTTTGTGTTTGCTCTCGAGCCACGGGCTGTGATGTTCACAGCAGCCGTGGAGTCAACAGGCCAGCCGGCAGGTGGACGGCCGGCAGCCGGTCCCCGGTGCTCCTGTCTGGAGGTCCGTGGGTTGGGGTGCCAACGTAAGCTACCTGCAGCCTGCTGGTCTCCAGCCCCAGTGGGTGTAGAATGGCGCCGCTGGCACTTGGATGGGGTTTATTGTGCTGTACTGCGCGAGGTCAAGGTGACCCGGGCGGTGTACCGTATCACCGTGCCGTCATGTCACGGCCGTCTCTGTAGTCGTGTCCCCTCATTGTGTAATGAAGTTTGCCAATAAACATTTATCTCTCCTCATTTTTGATATTTCAGCAATAAACGTTTTATGGGGTTGTAGATAAAGCTGGACCAGTTAAGTAAGCGATGCCAAATAAGTGAACTCTCAGGAGCTGTAAAACAGCGAAAATGCCTCCTGGTTCAGGGACCTGGAGCTCAGCTCACCAGTAAAATCCGGAGAGCACGTGCAGGCTATGCTACAACTCCTTTCTATTCTTCTTTCAGAGTCAGGCAGAGGCCCACTACAAGGGCAACCGCCATGCCAGGAGGGTCAAGGGCATCGAGACCTCCAAGCCTCGTCCCCAGGAGAGTGACAAGCCTCCTCCCGGGCCCACCACGTCACCATCTCCCCCGGGGAACCTGCTGCCCACCGGAGAGCCTGACCCCGGCAAAGCAGGTGTGAAGCAAACCCAAGGAAAGCCACACACACTCAGCGTAACCCGGAATGTGTAGCGATGCCAACGCTCTCTGGCTCCGTTCAGCCAGAGATATCCTAGTGTACACACTCCTCGACTGGGTTTGTTTATTTTTGACTATTAGTGAACTCACTGTCATCCTAATGGGCCAGTATCCCTTTATGGTCCTAAAGATTCCAGTATGTAAACCACTTAGGACATTATTTGTTTACTTATTGATTCAGAATGTCAAACTGGTTCAGAATCATGGCTATAATAATAAGGAACTGCTGGTTTCCCAGCCGGTGGGATTGGGCCGAGTTGGAGGTCAGACACCAGAGCCCCAACCCAAGAGAATCGGAGGGCTTCACAGGAAATGTCCTTCTGACCTAGACCACGAGATAGCACAGGCTAGGAGGCCAATAGCACAAACACATCCCAGCAAACATCAGGTCGCGGGTTTCCGAAATTCTCGCATGAGGTTCATCGTGCAAAGATCTCCGATGTCGGTCCCCATTTAGAGATGGCTCGTGGCAACGCTATGCGGTTGCTATGTGAGCGCAGCGTGAGTTTGACCTCTCTGCAAGGCAACGCCAGCTGATGTGCTTATGACACTGTAGGTGGTGGGACGGGGTATTAGAGCACCACTTGTCTCCGAATGAAAATAGACAGGTTGAGGGAGGGAGGGAGAGAGAGAGAGAGAGAGAGAGAATATGATGGGATGGTTAGCATGGCAGAAAACAGAGCAAGTGGCGTGTTTTACTGGGAGGGGGGGACCATGGAACAGCGGGGGGGGGGGAACGTCACACGTGATCCTCGTTTAATCAGAAGCGATTATTCCTGGAGGCGGTTGCGATGCACAGCCTAAGAGGGTGCAGCAAGGGTGTGCGCCTCCGTCACTCTGAGCTGCTCCTGCTCCACCCGGCCCCACGTCACCATCCCGGACTCTCTCTCTCTCTCTCTTTTTCTCTCTCTGTACTCCTCTTTCCATTAACTCACCAGCACCAAACCGTTCGGAAAGGGGGGGGCGGCATTTCCAAAGGATTCAGGCAACCGGCCATTGCAGCATCACCTTGCATGTCACCATGGACACAAACTATGAGAGGATTCCAGCAAGACGTTGATCAGATTGCTGCAAGATGACCGTAGTTTCCCGTACAGAGGCGTCTGCACCACATCTCCCAACTACAAAGTGGCAGTTCAGAGTCAGTTGCATGTGGACGGAGAGAGGACACAATGAGCCTCTTAATGACAGCAGGGCGGTGGTTCTGTTCAGACTGAGTCCAGCCGCTGGTGTGTGTGTGCGCAGGAGCAGAGACGCAGGGGGTAGACTTGAACAGAGGGGACAGTATGGACATGTCTCTCACTCTGGGGTTTGCCTGCATACAGAAAGTCATCTGTTCATGTGGGTGAGGACAGATTCCTGGGGGGGGTCAAAACAAAACTAGCTGGCTATCATCTAAATGTGAAAGCAGATATATGTGAACAAGTCCCGTATTCTGTGAACAGCCCTTCTGAGCGTGTGCACACACACACACACACACACACACACACACACACACCACACACGGACAAAGTTCTAGAGTTCTAGTACACTGACTGTTATCTCATATCTCCCAGCAGTCTCTTTGTTTTGGTGCCTTTCTGTAATAACAATATCACAGCAGAACGTCCATGGGCCTCACTGTCCCAAGAGCAAACAGCTGCACTCCCATCTGGCGAGAGTGTGTGTGTGTTGGTGGTGTGTGTGTGTGTGTGTGTGTTGGTATGGGGGTGTGTGTGTGTGTGGTGTGTGTGTGGTGTGTGTGGTGTGTATGTGTGGTGTGTTGTATGGGGGTGTGTGCGTGTGTGTGTGGGGTGGGTGTGGGGGTGTGTGTGTGTTGGTATGGGGGGTGTGTGTGTGTGGGTGTGTGGGTGGGTGTGGTGTGTGTGTGTGGGTGTGGGGTGTGTTGGTATGGGGGTGTGTGTGTGTGGGTGTGTGTGTGGGTGTGGGTGTGTGTGTGTGTGTGTGGGTGTGTGTGTGTTGGTATGGGGGTGTGTGTGTGGGTGTGGGTGTGTGTGTTGTTGGTATGGGGGTGTGTGTGTGGGGTGTGGGTGGGTGTGTGTGGTGTGGGTGTGTGTGTGTGTGGGTGTGGGTGTGTGTGTGTTGGTATGGGGGTGTGTGCGTGTGTGTGCGTGTGTGTGCGTGTGGGGTGTGGGTGTGTGTGTTGGTATGGGGGGGTATGTCTGTGTTGTGTTGCAAGACTTTCTGTCTTACTTCAACTCCATTGGGATTTTTCTCTTAGTGTTACTGTATGTGTGTGTACGCATGAGTTTATAATATGACATACTAAGGTTCAGATGGTGGGTGTGGTCCTTTTACTCAATATGTATGTGTTTTTGCAAGTGTGTGTGCATGTGTGAGTGTGTGTGTCAGTGTGTGTGTGGGTGTGTGTGTGTGTGTGTGTGTTGGTATGGGGGTGTGTGTGCGTGTGTGTGTTGGTACGGGGGGTATGTCTGTGTTATGTTGCAAGACTTTCTGTCTTACTTCAACTCCATTGGGATTTTCTCTTAGTGTTACTGTATGTGTGTGTACGCATGAGTTTATAATATGACATACTAAGGTTCAGATGGTGGGTGTGGTCCTTTTACTCAATATGTATGTGTTTTTGCAAGTGTGGTGTGCGTGTGTGAGTGTGTGTGTCAGTGTGTGTGTGTGTGTGTGTGTGTGTGTGTGTGTGTGTGGTGTGTGTGTGTGTGTGGGTGAGTGTGTGTGTGTGTGTGTGTGTGTGTGTGTGTGTGTGTGTGTGTGTGTGTGTGTGTGTGTGTGTGTGTGTGTGTGTGTGTGTGTGGGGGCAGGTGGTCCATGTTGGAGAGAACAGAGAATTCCCACGCTTACACGAGAACCTCGTCCAGGCAGTGCTACAGCAGAGCTAACACTGTTATTGTTTACTGAAGACGGGCCTTTCACACACGCTAGAGCCTCTTCCGGGAGGGCGAAGATGACACCCCAAACAGCAGAGTCGCCTTTTCACCAGCGCAGGTGTAGCGTTTCCGCCGCTGCTCAGAGACCAGGTCAGATTAGCACACACCAATGGCAACACCAGAGTCCTCCTGGATCAGAACCCAAGACTCTGGGGTGGAGGTCGGACCAGTGGTGGCGCTCTGTGGTGGGTGGTGCAGCGGGTCAGAGGTTGGGGAGCTGGAGGTTCGGCTTGGATCTCCTGAGCCTCTGTTTACTACTTTTCTTTCACTCCTCCTCGTTCTCTGCTTCCCTAATTAAAGGCTCTGCTAAAACCAGCGCGCGGTTTGTCTTAAAAACACCCCACGGCCCGAGACGCTTCCAAGCCGTAGCTCGTGTCGGCCCATCTGGCCTGCAGGAGTCTGTAAGTGTGCACAGGCTGAATGGCGAATCTGAGTTAGTGGTGTAGGGCCCCTCAAAGCCTCTCCAGCTACCTCCGTCACCATCCACCTCTCAAGCTGCATTAGTCTCTTACTGCTTCACAGTCTGTAGTGCTGGGAGTCTTTTGGCCGACAGGTGAGGACCAGGGCCCGCGGAGCGTGGACGCAGACAGAAACTGGGTGAGATGGAGCGTGAGTAAATGCACATCACTGCATTATTCATCAGCCACAGTGCTTGTGTGGGCCTTTGTTTTTCAGAGCTCATTAATTATTAACGAGGGGAGGGGCGGAGCAAACCCTCCCTCTCATCTGACCCTACAACACCTGATCCACCTAGATGGGCTAGCCAGCCCTCTGTTTCACCTGTCTCACATGTGTGATGTGCCCACACACACACACACACACACACACACCACACACACACACACACACACACACACACACACTGTCTGCTGCTGCGAAACCTGAGCAGCACTCTCGCAAGTGGAGAGCTTGCTGCTGAGAAACATGGAGGATATTTCAGGTTCCTGTTTCACTGCCTCATTTGTGTGGTGTGTTGAAGCCTCTGCAGCTCTGCAGGAATCGAACGCCATCCGCACTTTTCGACCTCTGAGCCTGGTTTCACATTTTGCCTTTAGAAACACATAAAATTTAGTGCCGTTTTCCCCTCTGAACCCGCTCTTAAAATATTTATGCTGCAGCTTGCCTGTGTTTAGACAGCAGCCTTTATTTCAATAGCTTATGCAAGGCTTGTCTCTGTTCTGTGTGAAATATGCGTTGTGTGGAAAAGTGACTTGTCAGCCTGTGTGCTGAAGTAGGCGTCAGAGTGCACTCAAAGTGGAAGGGTACGTGGTAGGGGTGAGCAGGCCCATGGAAGGAGACCCTGGAGGTTAAGAGCCGTGATTTGGCTGCACTCTCACTCCCCTCATTCACTTTGATGGGAGTTTGACCTGATCCAGGAACACACCTCGCAACCCGCACCAAGGGTGAGACTTTGAACATGGAGCTCATATGAGAAATGGGATAGCGTGTGTGTGTGTGTGTGTGTGTGTGCGTGCGTGTGTGTGTGTGTGTGTGTGTGTGTGTGTGTGTGTGTGTGTGTGTGTACATGGGGCGTGTATAAGTATGCAACTGTAACCAGCTCTGGGAACATTAGCTTCCTTTTTCCTTTTCAAAACTAAAGTCCTTTTCAAAGCTAAAGTCCTTGAGGACTTTTTAAAAGGCTCATCATGTGTGTGTGGTGGTGTGTGTGTGGTGGTGTGTGTGTGGTGGTGTGTGTGAGTGTCGGGTCTCGGGGGTCGTTTGCTTGGACATCCTCTCCAGTGTCTCTCTTATTTATGCTGTGCTTTGATCCAGCTGATCCATCTTCACGAGCCTCATAAAGCAGCTTCTTCCACGGACTCACAGCTGCTCCGCACACAAAGAAAACGGACCGGGCTGGAAGGGCAGTTGGGGTGGGGGTAAGGGTGGGGGTAAGGGTGGGGGTAAGGGTGGGGGTAAGGGTGGGGGTAAGGGTGGGGGTGTGAAAGGGTGGGGGTAAGGGTGGGGGTAAGGGTGGGGGTGTGAAAGGGTGGGGGTAAGGGTGGGGGTAAGGGGTGGGGGTGTGAAAGGGTGGGGGTAAGGGTGGGGGTGTGAAAGGGTGGGGGTAAGGGTGGGGGGTAAGGGTGGGGGTAAGGGTGGGGGTAAGGGTGGGGGGTGTGAAAGGGTGGGGTAAGGGTGGGGGTAAGGGTGGGGGGTAAGGGTGGGGGTGTGAAAGGGTGGGGGTAAGGGTGGGGGTGTGAAAGGGTGGGGGTAAGGGTGGGGGGTAAGGGTGGGGGTAAGGGTGGGGGTGTGAAAGGGTGGGGGGTAAGGGTGGGGGTAAGGGTGGGGGTAAGGGTGGGGGTGTGAAAGGGTGGGGGTGTGAAAGGGTGGGGGTAAGGGTGGGGGTAAGGGTGGGGGTAAGGGTGGGGGTCGATGGGGAGGGAGACACAGCCTGCATAAAATCTGCTCCATGTGTTGCGTTTGGGGCACCAGAACACAGGCTTGGAGGCTGAAAGTCCAAGATGTCCTGCAGGGTTGTGTATGTGAAAGATAAAACCATCCTAGTGCTTAAGGGGAAACGGAGCAGTTACAGTCAGTGTTTACGCTCCACAGAACGATTCCACGGTGTCCCTTCCTAGACAACAATCTGTGACTGAATTTGTTCCCTCAGTGCCTTTCGTCCCCTGTGGCGGATGGAGATACCGTTCGGTTTTACTTAAGGTGACGGGCTGAACTCTGAAATACTTCTCCACCCAGATTTAGGGGGCCTGTGCTGCACTCCACCCAAACCTTACTGAATGCCAAAAGCATTACTCACAGGGGTAATTGCTTTTTCGAAATAGGCATATGCACTTTCTCCTATTTCTCTTTCTATCTTCTGTGTGTGTGTGGTGTGTGTGTGTGTGTGTGTGTGCGCGCATGTGTGCGTGTGTGTGATTTATTCTTACCTACACACACTCTCATTTTCTTACCTAAAAATAACGGGGTAAAAGAGAAAACACCCCTCTCTGTTCTGCAGTTCTTTCTTCCAGCACAGATACTCTGACATTCAGAGGGTAAAACCACATAATTTCATTCTTTTTGTCCTGTGTATCAGAACACAACCATAAAACAATCTCTTAAGCATTATAGTTTGTGAGCCATAATTTTTTCAAACGAGTGCTGAAAAATCGCACAAATATTACTACGGTGCTGACCTGAAACACTCAGATTCTAATCCACTTGTATAAATTGTTCATGAAACCACTCCATGAAGCACAGGCCCGGTGACCTCTGTGGATGCACCGTTGGACATAATTGCATCATTTGTTTTGCTTCACAGACGAGACTCAGCTCATGTCGCAGCTGAACAGGCTGGCGGCTGCCCAGGGCCCCGTGGCCATGACAACCCCCGCTACACCTGACTCCCCGGGCCCCTCCGCTGGCTCCATCATGCCGAGCCCCGCCCCCCGCCCTGGCTCCGCCCACTGCCACCTCCAACCCAGGCTGTGGCTCTTCGAACCCGGAGCAGTCTGGCCCCGGGGGCCCTGCAGCGGCCGTGGGCCCTGCGTCCGGACCCCCCGAGACGGAGGAGGACAAGGCCAAGAAGCTGCTGTATTGCTCCCTGTGCAAAGTGGCTGTCAACTCCCTGTCCCAGCTAGAGGCGCACAACAAAGGTGAGATTGGCCACGCCCACCCTGGACATAACCAATCACAACCCCCCCCCCCCACCCACCTTGTGCACCTTTATGCAGTTGTTTAAATGCAGTGCCTGTCTGTATTCATTCAAATGCCATGGCTGGACTGTCTGATTTTTATGATTTCAAAAATCATAACATCATTATTTTTTTGCTGGTACAAAATTCACAAAAACAACACAGCAGTTTGATTACCAAAGACTTTTGTGATGTGGTTGGCCAAAAATGATGAGGCAGACGGGAGGGGTCCAGTAAGGTAATGTTTCTGCTGCATTAATAGTTTACCACAGGGGCTCCCAGGGCCCGTATCCCTGCACGAAGCAGCCCTGCTAAGAGCATAATTATTTAAAGAATCGGGCTGCTAAAAAATGCATGATTGAGCGTGTGCTTTGAGCTACAGAAATGTGCTGGGCTTCGCTCAGAGCATGGCACGCGTCTGAGCTGCAGAGGTGGGCCGGCAGTTACTGACGCTGCAAAGAGTCCGTTCCGCTCTCCGAGAGTCAGACGACCGCCACGTCTCCATGCACGAACGTTCATTCACTTATCAGTGATTTACACGTCACTAGACTGCATTACGGTGCCCCAGAGACACCACAGATCCACATTTGTCTTAGCGCAGAGCAGCCACAGTTTATTGCTGTAGCCTGTTTCATTTCTTTTTCTTTGTAGCGCTGTCCTGTGATCACCACCAGCATGGTGTAGTATCTTTAGGCATGTAGACATGGCCAAGATTCTGATGCCGTTCAAACCCAGCATCAGAATGGGGAAGAAAGGTGATTTAAGTGACTTTGAATGTGGTATGGTTGTTGGTGCCAGACGGGCCAGTCTGAGTATTTCAGAAACTGCTGAGCGACTGGGATTTTCACGCACAACCATCTCTAGGGTTTACAGAGAAAGGGCCAGAAAAGAGAAAATATTTAGTGAGTGGCAGTTCTGTGGGCGCAAATGCCTTGTTGATGCCAGAGGACAGAGGAGAATGTCCAGACTGGTGTGTGGACAGTAGAAGAACACATCAGATGCCACTCTGAAACAGGAAACTGAGGCTACAATTCACACAGGCTCACCAGAACTGGACAATAGACGATTGGAAAAACGTTGCCTGGTCTGAGGAGTTTCGATTTCTGCTGCGACATTTGCATGGTAGGGTCAGAATTTGGCGTCAACAACTTGAAAGCATGGATCCATCCTGCCTTGTATCAACGGTTCAGGCTAGTGGTGGTGGTGCAATGGTGTGGGGGATATTTTCCTGGCATACTTTGGGCCCATGAGTACCAATTGAGCATGGTGTCAGTGCCACAGTCTACCTGAGTATTGTTGCTGACCATGTCCATCCCTTTATGACCACAGTGTAACCATCTTCTGATGGCTATTTCCAGCAGGATAATGCGTCATGTAAATGGTGCCATAACTGGTTTCTTGGTTTTAACCGTAAAAACTTTTGGTTTGGTTTGGTTTTAACCCCCCCCCCCCCCAAATTACGTCCGTGAACAAAACAATGAGTTCACTGTACTCGAATGGCCTCCACAGTCACCAGATCTCAGTCCAATAGATCACCTTTGGGATGTGGTGGAACGGGAGATTCACATCATGGATGTGCAGCCGACAAATCTGCAGCAACTGTGTGATGTTATCATGTCAATATGGACCAGACTCTCTGAGGAATTTGTCCAGTACCTTGTTGAATCTATACCACGAAGAATTAAGGCAGTTTTGAAGGCAAAAGGGGTCCAACCCATTACTAGCAATGTGTGTATATGTGTGTTGTATAATATATATATAGGGGAGAGAGGGAGGGAGGGAGGGAGGGAGGGAGAGAGAGAGAGAGAGAGGGAGGGAGGGAGGGAGGGAGAGAGAGCGAGAGAGAGAGAGAGAATGTGACTTCATTTCTATTATTAAACACAACTCATTAAATGAGTTTGCAGTGCTACTTCATTAAGCATCTGGCTGTTTGGATATGTTGATTAGAGTGGATAACATTCCATACTTGTTCACGTCAATATCCTGCCACTTTTTTATAATTTCCAGATGATATTATGATGTCCTGAACTAAGATTTAGTGCTCATGTTTGACCCCTTTGCTGACACACTACTGGTTTCGTGTTACTTGGAAACAAGTGTGAGCTCAAGTTCACACTTCGATGTTTACACATCTGCCGTGTACACTTGTGGAGAGATTTTCAAACAGACAGAGCTGACTGGGGGGGGGGGGGGGGGGGTAGACTGCCAGAGCCCCAGCAGACCAGTTCCAGACGGGGCTTCTTCACACTGGGCTCTGAATGGTATCGTGCACCCAGCGTAGAAGCACGTGTCGTGCAGGAAGTGCCTGGAGGAGGCGGGGCCCTGAGGGGGCGGGGCCCTGAGGCTGTGCTCGTGAGGGTGTTTCTGGTCACTTCCTCTGCCTGCGGGCCCAACCCGTCTCTCTGTTTGTTTATGTGCAAATTGTATTTACCGCCCATCCCCAGACAGGGAGGTGAGGGACTCGTACTGGCTGTTCAAACTGGAAGCAAGATGGAGACGAACATTCTGAGAGTGCATTTTTGGCACATGCAGGCATCACGCACGCTGGTCCCTCTCCACACCCCACAACACTTACCCTCCCTGTAACCCTCACACACACACACACAATGCTCTGAGACCTGGGGGCTCAAGGCAAACTTTGGGTCAGAGAGGAGTAGAAAGAGAGGATGGCTGTTCTCAATTTGGAGAAAGACCCAGTTGAAATTACGGGAATTCTTTTTTTTAAGTTAGGAAGAAAAATGTGAAATTAGCTGTGAGGAAACGGTGCCGGACCACACTGTTGGCTGAATCTATTCTTTAGATGTTTCACAAAGGATACTGACGGCCTTCTGTTTTCAAGCATGTGGCCATAGTGAGTTCTCTGAAGGGCTTAGCAATGTTCATGTCTTCACAGGCCAGAGACATGACACTCAAACATTTAAAGAGAAACATGTGTTATGTTTTATTAAGCACAGCAATGGAAATTGATGAAGTCGGTGTCAGGCACAACACAGTGTGTGTGTTTGTGTGTGTGTGTGTGGGTGTGTACTCTCAAGAATGTTCCAGAATGCAGTTTTGAAACAGCGGTGCAATGCCATGGTCTACATACTGTTTAAACATAAACAATACCTAACCTGTTGCCAAACAAATGATCTGTGCACATCTTTATTAGATTTTCTAAAGAAAACTTTGATTTATGAACTTCTAAGAATTACTGTAATTCTGAGAATTCAATTGCATTTCTGACAGACATGATTCGCAAGCAATTAGAACACCTTTATCAAAATGATAAGTAAATTTTCTGAAATCTTATAATCTTATGGAATCATTTCATAATCATAATCTTATGGAATCATATGAATTCAAATCATAAAATAAACTTTCTGCCATCCATCTGTCTATAGACATTTCAAACAGGCAAGTGGCACACGGTCTGTGAACCTCGTCCCTTGTGTGCTGTGATGATCGCTAACTGGGCCCTCTAGTGTCAGAGGCGGGCCATTACAAGTCACACATGTCTTAAGTTAAGGCCAAAACTTGTAAAAGTTCGCATTCCAAAATTAGTAGCTGTCATCTCCTCGAGGTCAGAAATACAGTTTAAAGGCTGCCGAGACCCTTACAGACGGAACAGATGGTGTTAGTCTGATTCGTTTTGACTTCAGTGATGCTAGGTTAACCCTTGGTGTTATTCTTCTAACATTTCTTCTGTGGGTGAACTGACGTAATCGATGCCGTCACCTGACTTGTGTGTCTCCGTGTCTGCCAGGCACCAAACACAAAACCATTCTGGAGGCGCGGAGTGGGCTGGGCCCTATAAAGGCGTATCCGCGCTTGTGTCCCAAACCCAGCGGGGAGCAGGGATGCGGGGCTTCAGACCCCAACACTCAGGAACGCACCTTCCACTGTGAGATCTGCAACGTGCGGGTCAACTCGGAACTGCAGCTCAAACAGGTGAGGGTGAGGGGGCGGGGCCACTCGCCATGGCGACGTGCGGGGAAGCCAAGTCCATTCGTTTGCTGCCTGATCGTTGCCCGTGAGGAACTGCAGTGGCCCAGCTGTCACTGTGGCCCTTTTTTTTTTTTGTTGTAGTTTGCACACACAGTGATGAATGACTAGACTGGGAATCTCTGTCTGAACAATCATTCTTTTAACAATCACTTTGCTGACCGTGTGTGTGTGTGTGTGTGTGTGTGTGTGCACAGCACATATCAAGTCGAAGGCACAGGGATGGTGTGGCAGGGAAGCCCAACCCCCTCCTGAGCCGACACAAAAAGCACAGAGGAGCAGACCTGGCGGTAAGTTCCCACCTGCCCCACCTGCCCCACTGCTCCCAGAGAGGCTCTCACCACCTCAGTACAGCAGACAGCTTTAACATTAGCATTCTGACACTGATTGACCTTAACTGTCTTGGCCCTGAGTACAAATGAAGCTTTTACCTTTATTAACTAATATGGGGACAAACCGCAAATGTCTGTTGTCAGCATCAAATGAATGTATGTGTGATGAAACAAAGGGTGACTATAAAGTAGGGTCTGAGTTTTCAGCTCTCTTGTTGTGTTTATCGAAGCGCAGAATTAACATTTACACACAGAATTAATTGCCTGTTTTAATTCTTTGACTGTCAGTTGAATTTATTGACGGGCCTCGATTTATTTTTTTTTAACGAAGTGTAGCCGTGGGACGAGCGTATTGATGAGTCTCCGGTAGTTAGGTTTATTGATGAGGCTCGTTAAGCTCGTGTTCAGCTCACTCCATGTGTCTTTCAGGATCTCACCAAAGCCCTGGGTGCCGGCCTCTTGCCCAGTCCTCTGGCCGTTGCCGCAGCGATGGCAGCAGCGGCATCCTCCAATCCGCTGGCTCTGCGCGCCGCTGCTCCCGCCCCCCACCCGCATCATCATCTCCTGCAGGGCCCGCCCCTCAGCCATGCCATCCTGAGGCCGGCCCCTGGGCCCATCCGCACCTCCCACGGACCAATCCTCTTCTCCCCCTACTGACACACACACACCCCCCCCCCCCTTCAACCGCCAGTCCAGAGCGGCACCTCCAGAATCACACTGTGAAGAAATCCAGAGAAAACTAAATCACATAGTAAAACCACAGCAATGACTACAGTTAACTCACCCACCAACTACTCCATCCTAAAACACGCTAGAGCAAGAGGACAATAATTAACAAAGAATGGACAAGAAGACCTGACAGGATTTCCATCCCTCTCTCCCTTACTCCGCCCCTCCTCCTTCATTGGGAGGGACTGACTGAGTGATTGGTGGATGAATAAGCGAATGGCGAGGTGGAGAGATATAGTATATAATACTTCATTCATACTTCTACCCCTCCCTTCTCTTCACACAAACACTGTGAGACAGAAGCGGTCACGTGGGAACCGGCTGTCCTGCTGGCGAGTTATGTAACTATACACGGATGCTAGCATACACAAACGCATACAAACACGCACACACAAAGACTACTGCTAATTGTTTCCACACGGACTGTGCCACAGTGCGTGTCCGTTTCCTTCTTATGGTTCTGGTTCAGTGTGTTCTCTGCCCTGCACACCTCAAAAAAATAATCAAATAAACAAAACAACAATACCGACGATGACGACAGAGGGCCCGGTCCGTCGGTCGGAGATCTGCTATGAAACGTCTTGGCTCCGATCAAGTCGTGCCCCGTGGACCCCGGCTGGACGAGACTCGGCCGTGTGCGGTGTTGTGGAGTGGTATCGACGCCCCGGAAGGAGCAGGGATTGCGTGTGGCGGTGTGCTGCGACATGACACAGGGCGAGACACAGACCCGAGGGGTGGTTCTGGGGGACCTGGGCTGACCTCTGAGCAACATCGCCTCAGAGCACTGAGCCTCTTAGAAACGGTTCTGTGATTCTGATTCAAAACGGACTTCAGCGTCAAAATGTTTCCTGAGGGGAACCATCGGTCCCAGTGAAATCAGACTCCCAAGAGGCAGACGGGCCATACGCCGGAGAGACCCCTGTCTCCGTTCCTCATCTCTCTGTGTGTGCTGTGGGCTAAAAGCTCTCTTAGCTCCCAAAGGCAGACCAGTAAGCATCTATTTATTCTGTCTTGTAGTGTAGTGTAGTCCAGCACTTCCGAGCTGGCTGATATCGGTAGTAACATGTAAGTGAAATATGTTAACCAGAAGACAGCGCAGCTGCAAGACAACTCACAGTGGTGACTACAGACGGGTTGAACTGGGTGGTGGTGTCCCCAGACAGAGATGGACAACATAAGCACATGTTTGGACTCTCGCACACTTCCTATGTCTTTCTCCCTCTCTCTCCCGCCCTCCCTCTCTCTCTCAGCCTCTCTCTCTC
Source organism: Brachyhypopomus gauderio (assembly GCF_052324685.1). Lineage (NCBI taxonomy): Eukaryota > Metazoa > Chordata > Actinopteri > Gymnotiformes > Hypopomidae > Brachyhypopomus > Brachyhypopomus gauderio. Next base: position 1,432,637 of record NC_135220.1, read on the forward strand.
TCTTTCTCTTCCATATATGCATTATGCAATCTCAACAAAAAGGCCAACATCATAAGGCCAGCTCATCCTCTGCCACCTTCTCCTGTGTCTCCCTGGCTGACACCCCTCGCCAGTCCAGCCGTCCGTGTGATGAGCTCATGGAACACTCCACAAGGAGGAGAGAGACAGGAAGACAGAGAAAGCAAGAGGGACACAGAGAAAGGGGGACAGAAGGAGATGGAGAGAGAGAGAGAGAGAGAGAGAGAGAGAGGGAGAGAAGAATAAAACCAGAGTAAGAGCTGTACAGGAAGTGCTTGGACGAGACACCAGAGAGCTACAGCGATGTCCCAAGAGGATGAAACTGTACAATCTTCTGTTCACTGGTCTGAACTTCCAGTCTTGAATCTAAAGCCATGCAATGCATATAATTAGAATTCTTTTACTACAATTGATTTAATGTTATTGTTTTATTTTTGTTTTTATTTTTTTGGTTCATTTTCATAGAACACTGTTTTGCTGACTACATAGTGATGTGAAGATTCTGAGGAAAACAAAATACAAAAAAAAAACATTTTTTCTATGTAGGTATGAAACCTGCATGGGGGAGGGAGCTGGGTAAGACAGGGGGCGTGGCCTTCTGGTAGTGTACCTGGGTAGTGTACCTGGGTAGTGTACCTGGGTAAAAAGAAGTACTGATGTAGAGGGCGTGACGGACTGAACCGTGGGTGCCCCACCCCGGACGCATCTCTCACGGAGTGCAGCTGGAGATGGACGTCACCCCCCCACCAACTAGCGATGCCCTCCGATGTCTTTCTGTCGTCTGGATACTGCAATGCAATAAGCAACTGAATTAAGTGACTCGTTCTAGGTGAGCGTAAACCAAATGCACGGGGTTGTGTGAGGACGTGCGGGCCTGCCTGTGGGCCCCTGGGTGCGGCCACGGGGGACGCCTGCCTTTCCGGTGCGGCAGAAGGGCCCGTGAGCGCCACCCACTGGCCCTTCATATAAAGGGCCTTGCAATTTTCTGACTATCTGACTATGACACAGGATACAGCAAATCTGAGTGAAAACAATATCTAGTTAGCCATACCCTTTGAATATGTAGCTTAGTTTCAAAGTTTGTTGCTTTTTCCCCCTTAGATGTGTGCACAGCAGGTTTAGAACAGCGTCATAATAATGCCATTACCTACTGCTAACTGGGGTTAGCGTCCACCATTGTGCTTTTCATTGAATTGACCTCTATCAGGAGATGTCATTTATTTTCTCATTATTAGGGAGGCACTAGCAAGGGTGCTATAGTTTTTTGTCAGTGTGTCTTCTAGTGTCGTGTGTGTGTGTGTGTGTGTGTGTGTGTGTGTGTGTGTGTGTGTGTGTGTGTGTGTGTGTTGTGTGTGTGACGTGAACATGGGCGTGAGACTTGTTTCAGTGACCTGCGGGGTCCACAGTGGGTCCTGGTGTGCTCCAAGATCTAAGCGAAGCTGCCTCTAAACGAAGATCTTAAATTCTCCTTCCACATCCGCCGTTTCCTCAAACGTTGCAGTTTAGAGTAAAACAGCCGAAGCCGAATCCGGATATGTGGTTATGGGAGTTTTTTAGTACGCAACGCTGCTGTGAGGTCTCTCACTGTAGGGACACAGTTGTGAGGTCTCCCACAGTAGGGACACAGCTGTGAGGTCTCCCACAGTAGGGACACAGCCGTGAGGTCTCCCACAGTAGGGACACAGCCGTGAGGTCTCCCACAGTAGGGACACAGCCGTGAGGTCTCCCACAGTAGGGACACAGCCGTGAGGTCTCCCACAGTAGGGACACAGCGATGTGCCACTGGACCGCTGCCGGCACACTCCACACGCACGACACAGACACAGCTGGCCTCATCAGTAGACTCTGTAAAGAACAACGTCCATCCCGTAGTCACCCCCAAAAGAGACGCGTTGTCCCTGTACATAAATGTCTAGACCTCTTTGCTAGAATCATCCAACCTTTCAGGGCAGGTGTAACGTTAGTGATAAAGTGTGTCTTAGCCGTAGCCTTATTCCGCCCTTAGCCTCTCCGGGAGCAGAAAAGGAGAAAAACGGAGAAGCTTTGGTCAAACCTCGTCTTGCCAATAAAGTTATTTTTGAATTTAACTGTCAGATGGGCAAAGAGTATGTGTGGCGAAACGTAGCAATATTCAACTCATACCGGCTACTCTTGTTTATCGCAATAAGGAGATCAAACAATAAATGCATACGTGAGTAAAATATTATAAATGTAATTTAAATGAAACTCAGAACTTTATGGGAATATTATTGGTAACAAGAGAAACTTGGAATTACAACAGGAAAGAATTAATGTCTATAAATCAATAAATAAAGACTATCAAACCTCATAATTGTGTTTTATTATTTTATTTGACCCCCTTTAGTTAGTGAAAGGTCATTCATATAATGACTATAATGTACATTTACACTCTAATATTAATGAAATCACATTACCAATGGGCGATTTTTGTTAATATGAACCGTGTGAGCTTTACCAGTAGAGGGCGCTGTTGTATAAGACACGCAAATAAAACAACGCAAAGGGTTGCAGACGCAATTTAATGAAACTCAAGACTTAAAGGTCCAGATCTTTTCAAAGAAATTAAAGGGTTTATTTTATTTTACGAGACATATAATGAATGCTAAAAGGAAATGCTGAAAGGACGTTTATTATACGTCAAGCAAATATTTTGATTAGCCTACGTTATGAGCATAGGGGAGAGTGGGGTGATTTGTGCCAGGGGGGAAGTTGTGCCACCCCCTGTTTCTAGGGAACCAGAGAAGAAATTGGTTATGTGACCATTAATTTTTGAAAAAACATTCATTTTACTCATCCTGCAAAGAAGAGAGCCTCATTGCATAAGAGGAAAGCACTTTTAAGTTCAAAAAACTGTTTTTTGCCTTTCAAAGTAAAATTCCTATGATCAAGGATTTTTGATTGTTGTGTCCAAACAGTTATAGAGAAGTATGAAAACATTTTACACATGTTTTAGTACTTTGGTAAGCTACACTATGAGTCTATGCAGCTAGCATGATGTTAGCCCAAAACTACTGGATGATGCATTTTTTCCCAAATGGTGGGGTTGGGGTGATTTGTGCCATAGGGCCTGGGGTAAGTTGTGCCAGTGGCACAACTCACACCCACTTATGAATATTTTAAACATATTGTTTTTTTTGTAGTTGTACATTGTATTCTTATATTTAATCACTTAAACTATGTGACATTCTTAATTTTAGACCCAAAATAGAAATAGACCATCATGCCACGGAGTTATAAGAGGAAGACATGCAGGGCTTCCACTCCTCTAGAGGACATGGACAGAGTAGTGAAGAGGTGGAGAAGGGAAGTCTATTGGTCAGGTGGCGAGGGAGATGAGCATATGCAGGATGTCATTAAAGTAAAACATGGAGAAGAAAAAGATAGATGGAAAAGAAATAGGACATAAAAGAACTGGACTTATTTAAAGCGTATAGCTTCAACTTATGCAAATGTAAATGTAAACTGCAATGGATCAATAAGGGAAAAATTAAGATATATGCTAATTATGCTAAAAAAACGTAATATTTGCTACTGTTTTTGTTTCATTTTGAACTGAACTTTGTTCTGAAGTGTTAGGCCTTGTTTAAGAAAATTTATCTTTTGTGTGCTCATGTGGCACAATAGGCTTGTAGAAAATTAGCCTTTGATGTTGTAAAGTAACTTTAAATAAACCTTAAATTAGTAATTTTGTATTGAATTTGTCTAGCTTTTATATAGCATTCCAGTTCTTGAGATCAAAATATATTATTTTACTTCAGTAATCAATGGCACAATTTACCCCAATGTATTCTCTCCAATGGCACAACTTACCCCGCACTGGGGGTAAGTTGTGCCACGAGACCACTTTTTTTCAAAAAGCTGTATTTCGTAAATACTATATTTCACATCCAAAGTGACTGATTCCAGGGATGCCCCACATCCTGAAATATATGTACATATTTTAGTTGGAAGCATTACTGTCATAGTCTCACTTTAAAGTCACTTTAAGTAAAAACTGGCACAACTCACCCCACTCTCCCCTAATTCTTCTTTTCATGTGGCCATTGTAAACCTACCAATCCTCTGACCCGATCAGATCAAGCATTATGTCAACTTAACAGAAAATGTAACCAAGACAAGCAGGTTTACTATTTAAACAGATTACATTTTTTAAAATATGTTTCAAACGCATAATTCAAGATAATGTGCTTATAAAAATTATACTTTGTCATTGACAACCAATGCTTGATTAAAAACTTTCACAAGAGCTGTTAGAATCCAGTCAGGCTTCCCTGAAGTTTGGATGAATTTTCACTCCCTTGGCAAATAGGCTTCTGATAACTTGAAGGAAGTAAAGCGATTTATTCATAGGACAGGGAACACGTAACTAAACACATCAGCCTCTCCCACACGTAACTAAACACATCAGCCTCTCCCACACGTAACTAAACACATCAGCCTCTCCCACACGTAACTAAACACTAACTAAACACATCAGCCTCTCCCACCCGCTTAAGAGTTCATTTCTTATCTGCTGTCATTTGGTGGTCATTCAATACACACCTTAGATCACATAGCTAATAAATTCTGTATATTAAACAAGGTGTGTCTAACCAAAGAATTCTCTCTAAACTTTGGGATATGTTCCTAAAACCAATTAGTAACTGACTTTTTGAGAATTCAAGGAATAGCACTAAATTAATTTGACATAACACTGGGGCGTTAGTGTAAGCACCACTAGAGGGCGTTGTGCAAGTCTGATATTCATGTAGATAATCAGCATTAAAAACAATTCTCTGCCAGGACAAAAACACTGTTAGTTGAAAGGAGATCAACACAGATTGTTTAAAATGCTAAGAATACCACACCTGCCTTCACTAATAATATTAATAGTAAAGAGCAATCATGACCCCCACATTAGAGGCACAGGAAGACAACTATCACAATATGTACATTTTGTGAGAGTTGATCCCAGTGTATTGTACTATTGAAGAGACCTAGAGGGAGCCCTAACCCTTCTGGAACACGCCAGGAAGCAGGCAGAGACCTGACAACATCCTGTGGGGGTAGAAGCCCACAGTTGAAACTGAAGTATTATTAGAACTATAGTGCTCTCTTTCTCAGACTTTTGAGAGAGACAGAGAGGGGGGGGGGGCAGAGAGAGAGAGAGGGAGAGAGAGGGAAAGAGAGGGGATAGAGGAAGTCCCTTATAGCTAGGAGGACGTGGTGTAGGGGTAGAGGCCAGAAAAAAAGAAAGTGTGAGTGATGCTTCATATCTGCTGAAGAGGAAAGTGTCTGGGACAGAGAGGTTCGGACTCTGGCCTCATAAAATAGAAAACTCCATTAGCCACCAAATGCACGGGCGCTTTCATCAGACATTGTGAGGCAGATGTGTGTCAAACAGCTCTGAGTGAACCGTAGAACTCAGTGGGTCATGTTACCTACAGACAGGCACAACAACCTTACTGCTTGTGAAGTACATACGTATTGCCAAAGAGAGTACGTTGTTCCGTCATTTGCATGAGGAACAAACTTGGCATCTGAAGTGTAATTATATCATAATAATTCATTTAGCCTATGATTAAAAAATAATTGCCATCCATTGAAATCATTGGAAGTGGGATAAGTGTGAAGTTATCGATACATGATTATGTCACTGTGACTCATGTTGTCTTTGTTTTGTTTTATTCATATGTGAGTTACTCACAGTTGCCGTGTGTCACTAGGCATGCAGTCACATTCGCCGGGTTTAGGTGGTACTGAGAACACGCGTGCTGGTTGCGTCATTCACCCCACGATCTGTCTCTTTGACCCATGCGTCTCTTAGGGCTTCATCACAGCCGTACTCTTTTGTCCAATGCTGGTATATCTGTCTGTTTTACACTGTATTGTGCTGTGTGTTTCCTGGTACACACACACGCTTAGCTTCTGGTCTAGTTTTAATCAGCAATGCAAGACCTGAACTTGTTTGGCATCATGATGGTAGTTTGAAGCCAGACTTCAAAGCACAATGAACCGTCCTGATCATTCAAGAGGATGTAATTTTCAAATAATAGACACAGAAATGTGTTTCAGGATCACGTGTCTCTAAGAGCATCTAAGCAAATGAATGTGGCAGACTCCAACGTGTGTTCTGCCTCAAGTGGCTGGTCTGTTTGGACTTTAAATAAAAAAACACAATGCAGCCTCTCAGGTAAACAGGTCCAGAACATCACATCCTTTGCACAGGTCTGTGTCTGTTTTGTCTCACAATAAAATGTAAAATACGAATACATGTGCGTTAGGCAACACTCCATTATAGACGCACACACACACACACACACACACACACACACACACACACACACACACACACACACACACACACACACACACACACACCATGCTTTTCTTTCTCCAAGTGTAGCTGCACTGTATATTTAGTCAGCCTCCTCCTCCTGTGTGTGTGTGTGTGTGTGTGTGTGTGTGTGTGTGTGTGTGTTATGTGTATGTGTTTGCATGTCCATGTGTCTCTAAAAGGAGAATAAATGAGAGATAGTCGTATTCAATGTCACCAGGTCCCTCTGGCTAAACAGTATGAGCTGACAGGTTTGACTTTGGACTCTTCACACTGATAATTACGGTGGTCTCTACACACACACACACACACACACACACACCTTTGTAGGGTGTCAGCTCCTCATGCCCTTTTCTGCCCCGTAAGTCTGCCTCTAACGGACCGACACGCAGGCAAGCCTCATCCGACAGTACAGCGAGACTTTTGCACCTACAAGGACGTAGGTACTGGCTATAGAACCACTGGGTCTGGCCGGCATGAATAGATGCATTTATGTATGTACATGTGGATAGATGGAGGAACGGATGAATGAAGGAGTGAGGGATAGATGATTTTGCTTTTGTAACCGCAAGGTCAGATAACAGAACTGAGCAGCAGTCTGCACAGTGCATCCGTGTCAAGGTTGCCTTTACCAAAGGCTAATGAAAACGCCGGAGCGTTTGAGTCTCTCAAATGAGAAATCAGTACGTTTTAATAAAGGGGACGTGAATGGACATTCGCCAATACAAAACTGTCCAAACACAGGGCTGTGTTACTCCTGTTTGTAGTAACTGTAGGTTTTATGACCTGTTTTCATGACAAATATGCCGTTTGCTCGTATGACTGTAAGCATGTTAATCTGGCGCCTCATTATAAACAATGTTCATGTTAAATTATGTCATCTGTTTTCTGAACAAAGGTTGAAAATTCTGAAACAACTTCCATTTCTTCAGTTATTCTCTCTATCTCCCTGTCCTTGATCTGGCCTATACATTAATATGGGAAAGTAGCTTTGGTGGCTATTATATCCAAATAGCTTACAACAGCCATTATTAAAGAACAAACAGAATATATCAGTGTAATGAAAGGGGGCAGGGAATTAGTGCTGACTATGTTTATTACAGCTAATCCACAAGGTATCATTATAAGATTCATTACCAAAACACAAGGGCAAGCAAAGGGTCAAATCCAGAAGAGGCAGACTCAGAAACGGAGACAGGATAAAACTCAAAATGCACAGTGCAATTGGCAAGACATCACAAGGTGTGCAGGTGGAGCTGCAGGTGTGGGTGGATGGTGCCGGGGTGGAGCTCAAAGAGCAGATAATCAGATCATGCGTAGCAGTTTAGGGGTGGGGAACGTCAACTGAACAGGGTCATTACGCCTGCAGCGTTTCAGTCCGAAGAGGATGGCAAGCGTCCGTCTTCAGTCACCCGGGGTGTGATCCCGTGTCCCTGGGACGAGAGCCTGCACCACCCCGGACATGTACAGTCAAGTTCTCCCGTGCCTGTGCTGGTTCCTGATGCCAAATATGATTCCACACAATCAGGGTTCTCTATCTCTTTACCGAGGCTCACGCGCACTCGTCCGGGTCCCTGCACGTATTACAGTGGGGAAGGACTGAGAGACAGCTTCCTGTTCAAAGGCTGACGAACATGACAAATCAAATTAACTTATTTTTAATTGCATTATGCCGTTTACAAAGAATAGGACAAATGAGACAGTGTGACGGGCTGACAGGTTGTCTTGTTATCTCTCTCCTCTTTGCATTTTCCTCTCTCACACAGATACGACTCCCCCTCCACTGCTCAGCATTACACCAGGCTATTTTCTGTCCGTCCATACATCGTGTGCATTAAACAAGCAAAGCAAAGCATGTAAATCCATTTGCACTAATATGACATTGAATTGAATCTTTAAGATCACACGCTGTATATGAGAGGTTTTCACAGGCACACACTCCCACTCCTCACGTGGGAGCAAATTGCAGTGGTTTTTTAGTCCGTCATTGTTTAGCAAATACGGAGAAGCCATCTAGAGCTTTTCAGTTTTCTTTCTCGTGTCATCGGCTGTGGGTTCTTGCATTCATCGCTCTACCCGTGAACATAATGTAGTAAACATTTCACCTAACCTGTCGTCCAGTGCCGAAGTCCTGGCTGTGCTCCCACACTGCTGCTCTGAACTCCCCGACACCCGGGGTCAAAGGACATCCCATTTACGGCCTTTACAGATTTGTTGCCCTAAAATGAGATATTTTTCAAAGTGTATTTTGCAGAGTATTTCTTTTGCTGGTGGACGGTGGACTGCTTCTTTAATGGTGAAATGTCAGGTTACAAAAGTTGTGAGAGCCCTGTCTGGCCCCATTTTTGACTCCATATTGGTGCACGCACACACACACACACTAAACAAGTCTGAATCAGAGAGTCAGATGTTTACTGCACAACAAGATTTTAAAGATAAGTAATACAAAGGCCAGTGACATGTACTAATATGAAGTGATGCTGAGGAGATTATCATCCACCTCTATGAGACTAATGGATAATTGAACCCAGTTAATGACACAAATGGAAAACATAGAGAGTATATTTGTGTCTGTCTGTTTGCACAGACAGCTTAACGAGACCCGTCTCTTGTGCCAACATGTACACCTGCCTGACTAATACGCTTGAGACCTGATGAGAGTGGGACACATTCATGGTAAAGAGATTCTACTGCTGCTCTGGTTCGTCTGCCTGGACTGAATCCAGTGTACTTCATTCAAGGTTTATATACAAGGAAGTTATATTTGACAGTGACAGAGCACATATACTGGTCTTTATCAGCATAAGCAATATGTCATTTCATCTTGTATTTATATAGCTTAAAAGTGGAAGGTGGTAGAAGTCACCTGTACTTCAAGGTTCAAGATTTTCATTGTCAGTGTCAGTAGAAAAATAAATTGCGGTTTCATCTCTACAGCAGCACCATTTAATATACAGTGGCACACATATTAAGAACAAAAGTATTTGGAATAAATCTCTTAATTTAAACTTACAATATTAATTTATGTAGAAATCATTCGGCTAACTAAACAAGGATTAGTACAAACCCAAAGATCACGAGTTGTCCTCTACAAACACTATATTTTGCAAAACTATATATTTAGCTTCAGACATCCCTAAAGTTCTGATATATAATAGTAAGATAACTGCTACAGAAATGTGCCACATATAAATATATTGAGTAAATCCCATTTATACATCTTGGAATTATTGTTGAAGTTTGATTATTACAGACATTCTTTTGACTTTTTCTCAAGATCCAGTATGAATGTTTTGAATTTACTGACACATGATGTATCTGTATTGTAAATGTGCCGTATTTTGTCAATTGTGATTTTTACACTGCAATCGAAATTTGTCCTCCGCTTTTAACCCATTTGTGCAGTTAGAACACACACATACTAGTGATTACTAGGGGTCTGTGGTACACACACACACACACACACACACACTAGTGATTACTAGGGGGCTGTGGATCTCACGTGCCCAGAGCGGTGGGCACCCCTAGCCCGGCGCCCGGGGAGCAGTTGGGGTTAGGTGCCTTGCTCAAGGGAACCTCAGTCATGGCCTCAGGTCTGGGAATCGAACCCACGACCCTCCGGTCACAAGACCAGTTCCCTAACCGCCAGGCCATGACTGCCCCATGCAGTCAGCAGCAGTACTATTGGATGACACCACCGCCAGTATAGGTGTATCTGTATTGGATGCCAAAAATGCAAAACAATAAGATAAAAATATAAATCAACATATTTAAATATATCGTAGAATGTACGGATATCATAAATAAATGTTATTATATTGTAGTCGAGAGTTGGCAGACAGAGTCAGAGTGTCATTTCTGCTCACTTGACTTTTTTACTTTACTCAACTTACTTTTTTATCGCAACAGCAAAGCCAAGAGGAAGAGTGAGAGTGGGACTCATTCAGTGGGTGGGGGAGTGGGGCGGGCCACACAAAAACCCACGCGAATAGCTACCAGCACAATCATTAAAAGGACACAACTAAACCACATGCACACAAATGAACTCTCAACCTGAAACAATAATTTTTAAACTAAATACAGAGTCCTGGGAGTCTTCACCATGAAATCAATCAAATCAATATTTTGATTGCCTCTTTTTTTTTAATAGCATCAGTTCTCTTAAATACACATGCGTGCAGTTTTTTAAGGTACTCAGGCTGCTGGTAAGTTGTTCCAAGGCTCTTGGAGAACTTGCTACAGTTCTTCTGAAGACTTGGCTGTCTTACTTGTTTCTGTCTCTGCATGTAATCGCAGACTGACTCAATGATGCTCCAGTTCCTGCTGCCTGAGAAAATGTACTGAAGAACTCAAACCCTCACAGACAGACTGTGCAATAGCTTCTCCCTGCAAAGCCATCAGACTCCTCAACTCCCAGATACTGACCTGACACTTCTTCATGAGCGCACACACACACACACACACACACACACACACACACACACACACACACACACATTTAACTGACATCATCTTACTCCCTCGCTTTTTCTGCATATCTCCTAACTAAGGTTTATTTTCAGAAAACTATATTTAACATAATACTGAAACTCACACTATCTTGCATTCCTTCTTTACATTTCTTAATGAAGAAATGTTTAACAAATACTATATTCAATCTTACACTTATATTGTATTCTTACATAGTTGCACTAGGTGCTATCTCAATGACTGCCGTGTTCCTAGATGCTATAAGCGTATATATCTGCCAAAGATTTGTGTGTCTTAGTGTGTTATGTGTTTTGCACATCCGCATAATAAATAATTCATGTTTATGGTTGTTTGCACTTGTGTTGCATCATGCCCCTGGAGGAAAGTTATTAAGTTTAAATATATGCTTGTATATAGTTGGAATGACAATAAAAAGCCTTTTACTTGATTGTTGATGTTGAGATCAGGGGTGGAGGAGGGGGTGAGGGTGGTGTCATCTGTTGTGGAACTGCTTGATGGATGAAATAAACTGCCCAGAAAGCATCTGTGAAATTAAGGTCAAACCGCAACTGAAAAGCACCAGTGCCAGATTGCAATGCAGACATGTTGTGTGGTCCAGCTGTGGATGTGTGGATGACCATGACTGAACTAATTACTGTATCCCCTCCCGACTTGGGGACAAGCCGCCATCACACACTACGCTACCAGAGTGGTGACAACATTGCCAACAGGCAGCATAACTGCATAACTACATAGCATAACCTGGTACACACCATAGCAGGAGTCTTGCTTGAGATTCTAGGCTACACCCTACGTCACAGGTCACTCCTGCTCTCCCCCTGTTGGAAACAGAGGTTGGAAACAGAGATGAAGACAGCTCATATGGAAGTCAACAAACTGACTCCAGAAGGGCAGAGCTCTTAAGCCAGCTAGGCAAGGGTTGACATCCAGACTGCAGAGATACACAAATGAAGCAGAAGCTAAAGAATAAATGCCCATCCAAACTCTCACGGGCAGGAGGACCCTGACTGTGGACACTCCCAGATCTGAAACTGGACAGTGCTGTAAGAGCCTACGAGAGAATGAAGCACTACATAACACTCAGTGCTCAGTGGCAAAGAGATCTCAGAGCACACCACCACATTCTCCGAGAGCCGAAAGCTGTCGGCATTACAAGAGCAGATGTCCAAGGGGTCAGGTGAGGGTCACCATGAAAGCAAAGGTTGTGCCATGGTGGAGTAAGGCCCTCCATGGAATGTACCGTCAGATAGCAGAGATGAATCCTACCAATGGAGACCTAGTACGAAAAGCACACACTGAGGCATGAAGACATGTGTCAAGGATCGTAGAAAAGACCATATACAAGTCCTGCATTTTGTCCTGCATCCCGTCTACTATTACAGTGTGTAGTTGGTTTGCCACCACGTGTTTATGTGTCTGGATGGGCAGCAGTACGTCCCACAGGATCCTCGTTTTCTCCACCACTCCTCCCCTTCCTCTCGTTTGGCCTTGGGGGTATCTAGCTCATATGCTTCATATAATAGCAAACGTGTGCAACTCTGAATGCTGTGCTGGTCAGATGTATTTTTTATCCTCTGTGCTACATCATTCTCTCCTGTCGTGTCTTTCTTGTCTTCTCTCTGGGTTACACATTGTACCTACTAAAAGTTTTGGTTGCAAAAACAATTCTATATGCATGTACTGCATTTAGTGAATTGATAAATATACAAATTTATTTTCATGCAGGAGATTTTATTATTAATTTTTAAATAGTTGTATATAAGGAAAATTGTGGTTTTAATTCTTCTCTGGAAGTTAAAGGGTTTTGCCATAGGTTCTGTTTTTAATGTTTAAACAATTAGGAACTTTGTAATGACAGGTCATTTTCTAGAGCCATCAAACATTGTCCACTTCTAAATTTAATAATCAATGCCATCCTTGGTTTCAATGAAAACCCTTAACAAGAAAATGTAAAAGTAGAGTTTCAGGAAGAACCTTCACTTTTGCTGTCACAAGACATTAAGCACTGTCTTCAAAATTCCTCCAAAGCAATAACTTTGCCTACATGGGTGTAATAGAACTGTAGCAGAGAGAGTTACATGAATAATGTGTTTAATAGACTTGGTTTCTTTTATATCCTCCAAAAAGATAACAAAAGAGCGGAATGTCACAAGCAATAAGAACGGGATCGCTCGATTATTGCTTGTGAAATTACCAGTACACTGATGGCCCTTTGGCCCTGGACTGGTGGTGTTCTCCACCAGTAATGCATCACGGTCCATAGAGCCGGGGGGTCTACTGGTTATTCACGAGTCTGGCCATGGCACCTGCGCATGCAAAGCCTCATCCCTCTTAAAGACACATGAAACCCTCAGGTTTCCACTTAAAAAAGGACCTCATCATTAGATATTTCTGCTTTAGGTTATATCATTTCGCAGGCCAGCCTCAGAGCAAACCCTACACATGTTAAGCTGTAGGAAGCAGCTGATTAATAATGCGTGTCTGAACATGCACCAACCTTTCTTTTAGCCAGGAACCCCGTATTGTGCATTAACCATGTATAGCTGATTGCTATAGATATCAGCTAGCAACAAACCGCACTGTTACAATGAATCCACACACAGAGACAAAGGAAAGGAAGGAAAATGGAGAAAAAAGAATCATAATGAGGTCAAGATTGCTCCTTCCACTGCAATCAGTGGATGCATAATGTGTTGGAAAGAGTTAAATCCTCTCCAATCGCCCTCCCTGCTATTGCTTGGCCCTTCTCCATCCCTTTCGTGTCGCAATTTTCTCCAACGTTTCTGATAAATGCAGAGGGAAGCGCAGTAGGAGAGAGGTCGGCGGACCGAGCGCGCTCACACGTGGATGAGAAACGTGAACCGCGCAATAGAGGACGTGCATCTCTGAGTCTCCATCAGAACACACGCATCCGAAACGACGTCCGTCCCACCCTTGCAGAGATCGATTATGAAATGATGTGATTTCCCTGCATTGCCCCGTCTGCTTTCACGCGACTTCATCAGAGGTCCGTGGACAGCTTTTGCATCCGCAACTCAAATGGAGAAAATGAAACAAATATGTAAAGAGCTTTAAAACATTCCACTTGGTCTTTAACGTGCATGTGTTCTAACACTTGGACTATGATGCAGGTCCTACAGCAATACTGAAGAGAAAATCCACAGCTGAATTCTTCTCAGGAAGTAAAACCCAAACCAGTGGGAAACAAACATGCACAGAGTCTAAACTTGTGCTTAGGTTTGAATTAATGAATGTTTTGGACAGACAGGTATATGGTAATCTACCATCTGATGTTAATTATCGAGATTTGGTCAAGTGTCTGATTTTAAATACATTTACATCTGCAACACACTCAGAGACCCAAATCCACCACCCACAGCTGGATACCTGCGCAATAAAAATGTGTGGACATAGGTTTTTATATCACAATTAAAAGCACAACAATTGCAATAATGGTGAATGTGTAAATGTGCACACCATTTTTTCTAGACAAGAAATGTAACGTGTTAAAAAGGGAACGCACATCACTCGCCAGAAACCCACATCCTTTCTCTCCGCTAAGTGCTGTGACGGAGTCTTAAACACATTTCGGCTTCTCTTGATCCACATCTGCACACAAACACAGACACACAAACACACACACACACACACATATGCATGCACTCAGCTGAACATGTCATTTCTCCATGTAGAAGAAGATGGACCCACCTATATCTGTCTAGCTTATGGAATTATAAAAGCAGTGTAGGGAACTGTGAGTGAGAACAAATGGCATGTGTCACAGAAAATGCCTTTTAAATCTGAAGTGGACTCTCCATGGTCATTAATTACCTCTCCAATGAAACACAAGACTACTCAGAGTGCATTACAGGGCACAGACTGGTGCAAGCGTCTCCCTTCTTCAGGCTCAGTGTATTTTTAGAGCAGCACCAGCAGGTCTCCAGGAGTTGTGTCAATGCCTGGATCGTGTGAAGAAGAGGAGGAGACCCACTTAATGGACACAGTGTGTTTGATGGGACCATCACTGTCACCGACGCTGCCTTAATCAACAGCGCACATAGACGTAACTACAGCGTATAAATCTGCATTGAAGAGCAGGTCATCATCACTAAAGAAAAGTTAGGTTATCTCTGTTTTTGACACAAAAAATAAATAAATAGTGTCTAGTAAGAACAACCTGTTCCTGGGTGTCACTACATACACATCTACAGACACATCTGATACTAGCAAGGCCATACAATACTGCAGTTGACTATGATTAAATGAAAATATTGGTGCCACAAAACTTTAATTTTCATAAATACCAAAGCATGACAGTTCATAGTTTTTTTTTCTTAATCCTGAAAATAGCTGAAATAGCTGAAGGTACAGTGTTGCAAGTACAAAGACCTTAAAATGATAGTTTTCAAGTTAGACAATTCAAATCTGTGTGAACTGTTGTGTAAAATTGTTTTGGCACCCAAAATTGATCCTCTGTTGTTGCAAACTGCTAAAGAGGCAGATTAGTGACCAGTTGTCATGGGCAACAGCTTTCAACTCAAAGGGTAAGCCTGGAAAACAGACAATATAGACAGAGCGAGACTGATTACATCTTTAAAAGACAAGGAGCAAATTAGCAAATCCCAACCAATGACATGATGGCACTATTTTCAGCCGTGCCGTGACAGACCATGAATAGGCAGTGTTAGAAGCAGGGTCACATCAATCTCTTGATAGCATTCTGAAGAACCGCATCAAAACTGGAGTGTTTTTCCCTCTGGTGTCCACAGATTGAATTGTAACACTGTGGTTGATAAGTGATAAATACAAAATAGACTTGACATGTAACACCTCTCCGTGTTGTCTTAATAACATAACTGCACAACGTAACCTTAAAACATTTTTATTTCCCTGTGACATACCATTGAAGACTGAAGCACTTCCAAAGTTTACCCAATACATAAAAAAACAATCCCAAAGTTTTGGGTATGATGATGCTTTGAAGCCTTTCAATGTTTTTTAACCAATTTGAAAAAGATAAGAAGCCCACCTCCCCCAACACAGCAGACCCAGAAGCTCAAAGTAACCTCTCATCACGTGGCTCATCACAACGTATTAATCCAGCCGGAGTTACGTGTCAGCTTTCACACACAGAGCAGACAGCTCAGGCCTCCTCTTGCCGCCTTTATTTTTGGTTCAGTCGTGTCGCCCCTGGGAGTGAGGAGCAGCGTGGGGCTCTTGGAGAGGAAGCCCCATGTGTTCACTCCCCGTCTCCCCCCGTGCCTTCCTGCCTCAGCCCCTCCTGGGCCCGATGGTGAGGCCCTGTCCTCCCTCTCAGCCTGATCACTCAGCCCTCCCACTCCCTCTGACACGGCTGGCACTCTTTTCTCCGGCTTTTAATAACCCAGAGATGAGGCCCTGCCGCTTCGCTCTCTGCTCCCTGCCTCTCTCCTTGTGAGGCACAAAACATGCAGGGTGAGAGGGCGAGGCAGGCAGGTGCTTCGTCCTTCAGGAGCAACCTCCCTCGTGCCCTCCCTCGTGCCCTCCCTCGTGCCCTCCCTCATACCCTCTCTCATACCCTCCCTCATACCCTCCCTCGTGCCCTCCCTCGTGCCCTCCCTCGTGCCCTCCCTCATACCCTCTCTCATACCCTCCCTCGTGCCCTCCCTCGTGCCCTCCCTCATACCCTCTCTCATACCCTCCCTCGTGCCCTCCCTCGTGCCCTCCCTTGTGCCCTCCCTTGTGCCCTTCCTGGAGCCTGCAGTGCAGTATCTTCTGCTGCGACTGCAGAGTGTGAGAGGAGCCCGACGGCTCTGAGCCTGTGCTTAACGTCTCCAGCGTGCGATCAGCACACAGACCTGCAGGTCTCCACACTCACTGCCATGTGCCAGAATCTGACCCTGCAGTCTCGCAGTCAAGGTTGCTTCCTGTTTTTGCCACATCGGTCATTTTTCTCTAAACAGAGATGAGGCTGGTGAGTAAAATGTAATGGAAATCCGTGGAAAGACGGATTAATGCCAAAAAGGAAATGTCAAATTTGTTAAATTAGAATGAATTAGAATAAATGTCAAAGCATTTGTGTGCTTTAGTGAATGAGGAGGCTTCAGCCTCGCTGTAACCATGCCAGCTTTTTACTGACTTTCTCCAGCTGCAGTAGGGTTATTTTCACAGTGTAAAACACCTTTATCTGATTTCTGTATTCTGGGTAAGATCTTAAATTAAAAAACGCACATGCAAGATTCTGTTCAACATTTTGATTAATCTGGGGACATTGTGGCGATTTCTGAATTTCTTTCTTTTAGACCGACATTTTGTGATAAATTCACCTTTTCAGTGTTTGATCTGAAAGGTCACATCCAGGTCACATAGATCTGGAGGGCCTACCAATGCTCAAACTGTGAAACAAGACAACACAGTCAGTTTTCTTTGGACAGCCTGGGCTAGCCAGCATGGCTTAAAACAAGCCATTCAGATTTTTCTCCCTTATGCACATCACAAAGGGAGCTAGGAGCTACGTTTTGGTTGGTTGATGTCAGAAGTGTCAATTCCAGGTTCAGAAAAAGTCCTCACCAGGATTTTGCTCAGGCTTCCTGGATTGTGTTGATTCCACTAATTCTACCTGGATTGCACTAATTAGAAAATCTAGCAAGCTTGAGCAAAATCCTGGTGAGGACTTTTACTTTCTGAACCTGGAATTGACACCTCTGTTTGATGTTGGGTGCACACACCAGCCCAAAGCACTGTCACACCCCAGCCTCCACGGGTCTGAGCAGATTGAATAAAGTAACTTTTTGATAGCAACATCCCAGCTGCGTTTGGCAAAAACCTGTGCACTAACCATGCGTGTGACTGCATGTCCACCCTGAGTCAGTATAAAGGCAGGACTTATGGCACTATTACTCCAAAAGGGAGCGACACCCGCCGTGCGAGGCAAAACTGCAGTGAAGAGATTTGGGAGTACTTCATTATACCTCATTATTAGGGCTGTAGGGGTTTAGCACTGGTGAAGGTTAATGGGTGAGCGGTGATTTATCCTCATGTGCAGTTAAAGCATGGCTGTTTTCACAGGCTCAGAATGGTGCAGTGGTGCTCAATGTCGTATTTCGACCAAAGCACGTCACAGACATTTCAATAAAAAATACCCTGGGCCAGGGAACTGTGTTGACTTCCATCAAGGGGGCAGGTCCTCTTTAAAGTTCATATCACAACTCTAACACAGAAGCAAAATGATTGGTTGGTGCACTCAAAGTGGGTAAAAGGCAAATACGGTGACGTAATGGACTTTGAAGAGGTTAGCCAGCATGTACCGGCAGCTGATGTGTAATAATAACTGCTCTTGACATTGGGGCTGATATGGAAAGAAACCTGAAAACGAATGTAAACAGACCTTTTTGTGTGTTTGCAGCAACTTTATGAACAATTAATAGAATTCTTGTCAAAACTTTATTTTGTCATTCGTCCAATATTATGTTCATGCTAATGAACATTGAAAGACTCTTAGTGAGTGTCAGTGAAAGACTCTTACATGCTCCAGAAATATAAATAAATACATAAATACAAAAAAGCAAGCGCAACCTTTTTGGTCCTCTGTGTGTAAAGTGAGTTATGATAAAAGGTGTCATACTGTCCTAGGGTTATTGTGGGTCATAGAGTCAAATCAAAGTATTTGCAAAGTAAACAAAAGTTGCTAACACAACAGTGAGAACAGAAATGCATGAATGCTGAACATTAAACAAAAATAGCTAGGGTTAAAAATGCATCACTAAACACCACTCACTGTGATGTTCAATTCAAATTGGACGAGACATTTACTATAACACAAAAAAGTGAATGCAATAATGGCAAAATTATAGA
The DNA here is from genome assembly GCF_052324685.1 of Brachyhypopomus gauderio. Lineage (NCBI taxonomy): Eukaryota > Metazoa > Chordata > Actinopteri > Gymnotiformes > Hypopomidae > Brachyhypopomus > Brachyhypopomus gauderio. The sequence continues at coordinate 1,451,316 of NC_135220.1, forward strand.
ATATTGTTCTAATCAAAAATAATTCTGGACAATTTCAGGTCCCTCTTGGTCTTATATGAATTATGCACTTATTTCTGCACTTACATTGCAGCTGTGGCTTTGCTTTGAGTGGATCAGAACATAATATCATAATGTAAGAAAGCCTTTATATTATAAAAGCCGACCTGCAAGCCAAATTAAGTCTGATGCCAAATCAAATTACATCATCCACATGTGACCACATCGTGTTTATTTGAGCAGTTGTCACATTGGGATGACAAAAAGAAAACGTGTCACAAAATTCTGTATTGGGCATCTGAAGAAATGATGGTTAGAAATAAGTCTTGCTTTGCTACATTTAACTTCAAGCAATGAATAAATTGGTTTACTTAAGACAATAAACATATTTTGTCTTTGGGGTTGTTACTTTCGACTCCTTGGGTTTTTGTCTATGAGGCATGAGGACTTGTTCACTCACTCATGGAGTAGAGTACTAATGACATGGAATCTGATTATCTGAATCCTAATTACTGATGATTTGAGAGAAGGCGATTTGACGGTAGTACTGCCTGTTATGGATCCTGGTCCTGGTTTCTCTGATCCGATATTCTTACATGAAGATCAGGTCAGAGTGTGCTGCACAGATCACTCAGAGACACCCTGCTGTCATTGGCCCAAGCACAGTGACCATCAGTCTGAGTTGTCAGCTACTGTCTCATCGACTGTCATATCACATTCACTTTCTCTCTCTCGCTGGAGAGCAAAATGTTTGTGAACAAACGAAGTTAGCAAGGCTCACACGCCTTGCACCTATTTAAAAACACTATAGTGGTGGCAAAACCCAACAAAACAGGTCTTCAGAGAGGCAAAGTCATTCTCTCATGAATAAGAATATGATAGAAGGACTCACAAAGTTGTTCAGAGACAAAGTGAGGGAATCAGAGCCAAACGTGTGCAGAGATTCTTGATGTATTCCAAAATCAACACCACCAAAAACTCCCTGTGACTCAAGAGATCCACAGAGCGAGCCAGAGCGAGTCAGAGCGAGTCAGAGCCTTGTAATTGTAAAGGCAAGCTAGTAGGTGTGGATACGACTGCACTGCACTAGACGTCTGCTAATCCAGGCAAACCAGCTGTTCCCAGTTCCCATTTAATGAGAAAGCAGCTCTGTCTCAAAGGAAATCAAATAAAAACATGTTCAGCAAGATTTCATTCTGTTTAGACAGTAATGGATTATTGCATTAAATTGTGTTTCTTTATAAACATATACGTCCTTAATCCAAAAATATAATCTCTTCTTCTTGCCATCAGTGCATGGCTTCCTGACATGAAACAAAGACTTTACGTAGCCCATAGTGTAATGTCAGGTCAGATGCTATTAAGCACCCTCACATGTGGGCGTGCTCTTCCTCTCCTCACTGGGCCAGTAGTGGGAGACCTCCTGCTCACTAGCATGCTCTAAATAAACAACCTATGGTGTTCTCCCGTGGGTACTTATTGATATCTGCAGGATGTGGTTCTTTGATTAACGGGAAGAAAAAGTCATTAATTATGGAAGAATGCAATTAATCATTTTTCTGCCCCGCTTCTGTTAGATCTCCCCGTCAACCCTGACTCCATCCTCAGCTCAACCCACTGGGATCCACACGGTACAGGAAGAGACAAATACGAGTTCGGGGTCATTACTAAAACATCAGAATGGCAGTGCGTTAACCTTTGTGGAGACCCACCGTTCGGACGTCTGTTGGTGTTCTACTTTGCGCCTTAACTATGCGTGGCTCGTTGTCTGGGCAGTGCAGCTTTTGAAGGACTTGCACGCCAACAACCTCAGGCCACAACTTTGTAAATGAACGTTGCACACCATCCACATCTTTCGAAGAATCTCACACTTTCAGTGGTAGCACTCCTTAAAAACGTTTTCAGATTCTGCCTTTGAATTGAAACCACAGAGACCCCTTAAAGTGCCCTTGAATTATTTTTATTTTTCTGACTATAAAAGGATAATTACTTTGCTTATTGTTACAATAATGAGTAAAAGTAGATGCTAAGACACAGCTGGCTTCTTGTGGTTAGTGTACAGTCTACTACACTAATAGGTTGTTGCCAGTGGCGTACATGAAAATGACAGTATTTATCTCAGGGGTGCCCAGGGGGGGCATCACTCATCAAATCGCCAACCAAGCATAAATTGCTGCTCTCTGGATGGATGGATGGATAGATGGATATATTTCTATTAGTAAAATCCTCCCATGAAAACTGCATCCATCCAAACAGCATAAAATAGAATGGAAATGTCTAGCATGTTATTGTAATTATGATATTATAATACGCCACAGAGTGTTTGTTATTACTCGTACTCTGGGGAACATATGTTGATAGCGTTGGTATTCTCCCATTTCCAGAGACCTAGAAAGAATTAACATAGACAAAGAATGATGAATTATTCATATCCCATCTTGTAGGGTTTTGCCTATTCCGCATGTTTCAGCATGGGACTCAAGCTACTCAGAGCCGTGATGCAGGTTAATCAACCCTCGTCAACATAATTCTCTGTGCATTAGCAGAGGTTGAGTATGTAGTCAGAGTATTGCCAGTATGCTCTGTGAGATCCTGTGAATGCTTGCGCTTCATGGGATTATGCCATATGAATGAGTCTGAGATTTGCCCTGCTGATGTGTTAATTCCCTCGCTGCACGAACACAAGCTTGCATGCTAAAGAGCAGGTCGATAAATACAACCTATTAGATTATTATTCTGGATGATATGAATATGCGCTCTATTTGATGTGTAATGTACCGATAGGTAGTTTCACACTTCTTCCCCTGTGACATCTGAAGAGAAAATGTATTCCCGTGCATTTGTGAATATAAGATGCAATAAACAGGGCCACTGCCACTGCTTAAAAAGAAATTATCTGTTAGGCACTTTACAATGGTTTATCTGCAGGCATGAAATACTCTTATAATGGACCTTTGAACATATAAGGCCAGTCATTTTCAACACAGGAAGTATGCCTGCACTTTCAAAGCTATTATCTTGGTTTCAACCCATTCTGTAGATTCACTCTGAAACCAGCCCTATGGTGTCACTGAGTTCATCTCTATCAATGAACTGTATTATTTCTGTATAAAATATGTACATATCTGATAGCATGCTATACTTCCAAAAGATATGTATACTAAAACTACAAAAATTATTACAATTTCTTTAGATAAAATCATAAATTTTTGCTCCTGGTACCTGTTGCATCTTAAGGCATTCACCACCATTTATATGCACAGATTGCTGGTGATAACATCACCATTTTTAATGACAATAAGGATGATAACAATGATAACGACGATCATGGACGTAGTTTTGATTTCATAAGTGGGGGGGACACAACCTGGGGTGGCGAACTGTTAAGCGGGGGGGGGGGGGGGTGCTGCATGATCCTAGTGCTAGATTTGTCGCTATTTGAATATTGGTTTTTTTACCGTTAAAAAGTGGGGGGGACATGACTTCGTCACTACTTAAATATTTGGTTTTAACTGTAAAAACTGGGGGGGACCAAAACCGGCTTTTGAAAAAGTGGGGGGGACATGTCCCCCCCGTCCCCCCCCCAAAACTACGTCCGTGACGACGATGACGACAACGATGATGACGATGAGTTAGTCCCAGTCGTAGCCTTTATATGCACTAATTGTGGGCGGCAACTAATGTTTGCACTTATCATCTGTGCATGTTGCCAGCCAGTGAGAAACTCCCCTTTAAAAGTCTATGTAGGTTGATGCTGGAAGATGCTTCTGCAACATATTATCTATGTAATTGCTTCCTTGTGAGATTACTTTCTTGCCAATGGCCCTGTCAATTAAACAGTCAGGCGGAAAAAAGGGACAGTAAGCCCTACTTAACAGAGAGAAGTTCAAATAGAAGGAGTCAATAAAGATGACATTTTAATATCACGGCCACTCTCACGCAGAGGTGTAGATAATGAAAAAATAAAATATTGCATTTAACTCATTCTGTATTTATTTTTTTTGTCTTCAGATAATTACAACAAATGTCTTTTTGTTCAGTGGACCATAATCATGCAATTTGTGTTTGGTAGCGTTTTAGAGTCAAATGTTGGAAATTATGGTTAAACATTCAAGGCAGCAGCTGCGCTGTCCATGGTGCTGAAGTCTAGTTTAAGACGTTTCATCAGCTGCATTTCTATGTATATATGTGTGTGTGATTGCCATTAATGCTTAATACATGTTTTATTTCATTTGAGTTCAGCAATGCTAAAGTCTATCTTTTTCTGAAAATTATATCAATGTTCAATACAATGGGTGCTCGTTTGATTCACCCAAGGTAAACAATGGATGGTTGCGTCTGTGCCAGATCACTGACGTTTATCGACCAGCTGCTAGGCTGTCCCTGTGAAGTTTCTGGGAGGCAAACGCTTTTCTTGTTGATGGCTGAAGTCATCAGCGTGTCTTGAACTCGTGATCAGTAATGTCATCACTAAGTATTCTCACTCATCTATCATCTCTTTTAAGCATTTGAGAGTTTCTGATCAAGTTGCATTTCTCATACACCCAGTTTGTTTTATATCTGAATTTTCTTTCATGCAGAGGTTTGCCTAGAGACCAAATCCAAACAAGAGATGGATTGTAAGATGAATTGATGTTTTTTTTCTGCCTAGGAAATTAAAGGCAAATTGCTTTTCTGATGCTTTTAGAAAATTAGCCCCAAGTTATTGAAAAGTGACGACATGCCTTCCAAAGCACGCGGCATGGATTTCTCCTTTTAAGGAATGCTTTGCACAAATGATGTCAGGATCTTACTTTGCGTGGTCATCTCAGATGGAGAGGATATATAACCTTAAACCACACCTACATAGCAACGTCTGATTGGACTTACGCAGATGTTGCTATCATTTAACGACCCATCGAGAGAAAATCCCTGTCTCTCTCTGGTCTGACAGTCGGTCAAAGAAGAATTGTAACTCCTATTCCAATAAAAGTCAACCGTACGCCTTACCTGAAGAACATACGGATTTCATCAGCTCAGGTAGGTGCGGTACCTGTTTATAATGGCTATAGGTATGTTATCAGTTATCAATGTTACAATTACATAATATTTATCATATTGTGTAGGCCTGCTGGACTTTTTGATAGTGTCCAATTGCCTAGAGCTTATGAAATTCCACAAACCTCTCGATAGATAATGCATTTCGCAAGCGCATTCTTACTGGTAGTCTTCATACTGTTTCAAAGTGGAAAAGCTAAAATTAAATACCATTGGTTAAACTGCATTTTGATATCAAAGTTTTTAATCATATCAAAGCTGTGTCTTTTGATTTACTTGATAAACAGTAGCACCAACGCAACGCCGAAACGATCTATTAGCAAAAGCTTACACACCAACAGTTTTTGTGGGAATGTTATTTTTTATTTGTATAAGTTCTATTCTTTTTATAATATGTTTGTTATGCTATTATGCTCTTACTTTTCCGCGAACACGGAATTGAACACCAGTATTTCAGTTCCTGTATATTTTTTGGGGGGAGTATGTATTTGATTTTAGTTTAGTTAGTTCTGTTGAAGACTGAATGGTTCGGTCGCTTGCCTTTTTTCCAGCAACCACTAGAGACTTGCCTACAATCTACTTACAGTATTTTCCACAGACTGCCTGCGAAGATGTTGCGAGGATTACTTTTTGTGATTTGGATTCTGGTGTTGGAACCTGGACTCAGTGAGTCCAACTGTCAGGACCGAGAATCACAAAAATTAGCCTCAGACGTAAGTGATTTCATTTGAATATGTAGGCCCATATTTTATGTCTTAGTTATGTATATCGCAGTGTACTACATCACTATAATAAAGCTTTTTGTTGCGCAGGAGAACCCAAGTTTTCGACTATCGGTTCGAAACTTGCTCAAACGATATAATGACATAGATTATGACAGTTTCGTCGGTTTAATGGGGCGGAGAAGTACCGGTGAGTTCGATCTTTAGCAGGCGTCGTCCTGTCAAACATTCACATTACCACAAACTAAGACATAGAGGTGGTTCATGTTTCAACCTATTGTTTGTTTTCAGATGCCGGCGACGTACAGCCTCAGCGTAAAAGTAAGAACCATCGTCCTGTGATTTATACTAGATAAACCTCCCACTGAAGTCACAGAGGTGTGCTGCTAATTTTGCGTATTATCCGTTGAATGGTTCCAGGAGAGATGCACGACATCTTTGTTGGTCTTATGGGACGACGGAACAGTGACGCTGGTGAGAGCGGAATGCGCTCGCACGTGAGACTTCTAATTGCGCAAAGCAATATCAATTAAAGCTCGAGTTTGGTTTCGTGCAATCAAATTAATAACTGTGCTCTCCCTACCCAAAGAAAACCTAAATTGTCTTATGTTCTGCCGAAGAAAACGCAAAGATACTCCAGTATGAGTTTTAGTGCTTTGTTGAACAAGACGTTGTACACTATCAATGTGTTAGATCAACTCAGGTGTCCTGTATTTACGCTGACAGACATTGGGCGTCCGTGGAGGAAAGATTACCCAGACACGAGAGGCATATTCTTTAACAAATGCAGACTGAGGTTAGTGCTTGATATCCTTGTTTGTAATGTACAGAGACGGATAAACCGAAAAGCACATTTTATTTAACAAGTATCTTGCTTGCACAGCGAGATACTGATATGGCTTCGTTTCATTTCAGATTTCGTCGGGCTTTATAGAAATGGAACTTCTTGCTGTTTGCGTCACCTGTACGAGTCTGACAAGACAACTCCTTTTGAATGACACACGTTGGTGTAAAAAAAAGTAAAAATTTATTAAAACAAAAAAAAAAAAACCTCGAAGCAATTATTCATATTCAATGTATCAAAAATAATTTTTTGGATTTAACTATAAATGATAGTACACACCAGTTAGACAAATCTCCAGATACATTATGTGCATTTGAATAATTTATTTCCAAGTTACTTTTGCTTCCTAATGTAAAGTTTTGTAAATAAACATATTTAATTGATTTTGTCTTCAATGTATATGCAGAACATTAAATTTTAAACACCAAGGACACTGTTAATTATCAATGTACTTTAACCCATGACAGCATGAGCAGGGAAAAGAATAGTGTATAAAGGTTAGAATGAAAGAAAAGGTTCCTTTCGTTTAATTATGAAGCACAGTGCAAGTTTAATACATTTAATTTGCAAATAACACTACTTAGATGTCACTTAGCTTCATTCAGTACAATTGTCCTGTGTAACTACAATAGAAGAGAATCAACTTTTAGCCAATAGCAGGTGTGGGTGAGGCCCAGGGCAGCCCATTAGCTGGGAACATTTTCACAGTGAAACCTGAACCTACCTCCAAGACCAACCAGGAGGAAACAAGACACATTACTGAAGAAGTTACAGGGAAGTCATTACTTAGTGTACATTTAAATAACATTGATATGTAGAATTACTAAGTTTAAAGCAGTATCTTATTGCAAATGAATACTGACTCTGTACTGCCAATCATAATAAATCAACTTCATAAACACAATATCATTTGAATAAGTAAAAAGTGCAAAAACTGTTACCAAAGGCAATTATGTCTGTCACATAGCAACATTGAAATTATTATTTTTTTTATCTTTGATCAGCACTCTATAAATCTTTGGTGATTCATGTGATGACTAATACTGCCTCACCTGGCATATACACAAACAAAACTACATGTACACAAACAAAGAATAAATAAATAAGCAACCAACCATCCAAACACTACCACACAGAGTGGCTCCAGTCTCTGTCACAAGTTCAGCACAGAGGGCTAAAAACGATCAAAAAGTCAAAAGAAAAAAGTCCCAATGTACCCATGAGCACCAACACAATGCAAAAAAAGGGTTTTGTTTATGTTGTTAGGGTTATTTCCATTTTATTAAAACAGTGTTGACGTGGAATGTTACTTTTTGTTTCCACCTGTGAATACCAAACATTGCAGTAGTTTGGTGTAAATCGTATGTTACAGTGTGTGGTTACGCAGCACACCCAGGCTCATAAAAGCAGCAGCCCCATTATCCACACGGCGTATCTCTGGGCCGGCGTGCTGTGTCAGCAGACAAGGCCCAACACAGGAGGTGGCATGATCCACAGGCAGTATGAAATATAAACTCAGTCATAGAAGCTCTGGGAAAATGTTTGCAAATATCCGGTGCCAATAGACAACTGGCAGTGGAAATATCAATGCTCTGATTTCAACGCATAGTCTTTGTCCGTGCACACATTTCCTTTCTTCTACATTCGCACGATCTTTCTAGTCTGCGCCGGGCTGCCCTTGGCCATCTTGTGCAGGAGAAGTGCCGCTGGGCTCGAAGGTTCCCTCCACCCCACCTCCGGCCTCAGATCGGGCCCGCCTCCATCCCGCAGTACCAGCACCGGCTGGCTTCTCTAATGCTGCCCAGGCAGCCTTCGCAGTAGCTGGTGCTGGCTTCTCCGTCAGGGTCTGCGAGGTGAGGGCGTGCGGGTGCGGTGCCTGGTACCGGTGCCGGTAGCCATAAGGTCGGAGATGGTAGGTGTAGTACTGCAGAACGTACATCAGCTCGGGGTCCACATAATGGAAGGACACAGCCAGATCAGAACAGCACTGTGGGCCCTGTGGGTGCGAATAGCAATGAGATGAACATGTATCAAACCATTCAGAAATTTCACAACAATAAGTGCATATGAATTTAACAGATCCATTTAATCAGCAGTCACAGCATCTATTCCAGATTGTTTGTCATTTTTGCATAAATACATAGCAAAAAAATAAATAAACGGACTCCCCACAAAACTCCCCACAAGACAGGAGCCCCCATAATAACCAAACATAATTTCTAAAGACATTTAAATAATTTTGAGTTATAATTAAAATGCTTTTTTCTTTTGCAAGGAACCTTTAAAAAGTGTTGATGATAATTTCACCATCAAATAATAGACAGAAGCTTTACACAGTGAAAACCACTGAAATCATTCCAACTCCAAACAGCCATTGTCCATTTCCCAGGTAATTATTATTCTTTTGTTATGGTTATAGTTCCGCTCTTGCTCTGACGTCATTCTTCTTTGTCACATTGCTGTCATTAAAGAGAGAGAGAGCACATCTTGAACAAAACGTGGTAACTGAGACATGGATTCAGAACATTTCTTGGGCACAGTTATTGATCCCGCATGAATCATCATCACAAGCTTCAGGAATTACACACTGCCCTAAATAATGCACCAGTGTGTCACTGGGGTAATAACAGTTTTGTCAAGGCCCCATTTCACAGCTGGACCACATGCGGTAGAACACTCACCCGCACGCCACTGATTAGCGCCCCGGGCCACAAGGCATCCCAAGTTTATTTCCCATGAGCGTGAAGCAATAACTTAAGAAACTGCAAGGATATTGAATTTTCAGGATGCCCAACAGACACTTTCATCAGCATGGATTTCAAACGCTTAGTCGAACACGAACCTCGGTGATATGGTAGTAGCAATAGTTCCAGTACCAAAAGGTCTTGGAGAAGGTTCCGGTGAGATGGTGCTCGGGGACGAACGGGTGGAAGGTTTCGCGGTGCAGTGTGTCACGAGAGTCTCCCGCCAGCACGCCCATCTTCTCCAAGCACTGGCCCATGGCCAGGTCCTCCACCGAGGTGGTGTGGGTGCACACCTTGGTTCTGAAGCCCTCCACGAACCTCCGCAGGGCCTCCTTGCTGAGCACGTAGCCTGCGCCGCCGCTCATGTAGCCCTGCTTGGCGTAAGGCTTGAAGCGCTTGCCCAGGTAGACGGGCTCGTCGGCGGAGTGGTTGGCCAGGATCCAGCGAAGGTTGTCCACCACCACAAAGGTGTCATCGTCTGCCTTGAGGAACCAGTCGGCGTCGTCGCCGTGGTTCTTCAGGACGTAGTGGAAGGCACGGATGGTCTTGTGGTACAGCTGCTCACGGCCCTCGCCCGTACCGAGGCCCACCGTGGGAAAGCTGCGGTCTTCCTCGGAGCTCATGAACAGCGCTGTGTTGCAGTGCCGGCTCCACGTCGCCCTCACGTGGCGGGCCTTGGACTGCAGGTTGCTGGGTCCCGTCATGACCCAGCACAGGATCCGCACCTTTTTATAGAGTTCATCTGCTATCTGGCTGTCCTCTCCTACAGGGGTAAAACAAAAAAAAACAAACAGGCAAAACACACACACACACACACAGACACACACACACACACAGCTTTAAAATGCATATTTACTCCCTCCTCTAGTTACATTTTTGATGTGTAATATCTTTTTGTGGATGAAGCTGTCAGGGTTATTCAAGTCTTAGTGTCTTAAATGATATCATCACGCATTTTAATAAGGCAATAGCACACATTTTTAAAATGTACCACATAAGATCAAAATATTTGATAGTCATCACTTCTATTCCCAAAATGTATCTGTAAACTGCTTTAATCATAGCCTCTATATCAAATCCAAATCTGGTCCCAGATTTTATAATCCCATGTAGCTGATGATTAATGTAATTGGTTGTCCACTTTATCATCGCACACTGACGAAGGCCTTGGACCATTCATATCATATTCACAGAGTTGAAAAAATTATTCTGCATATATGAGAGATGTCCAATCAGTTCTTGGATATACACTTCATCTCCACAGGTAAAGGGAGGTTGGCAAACATGTAGGACCTGAACCTTGAGGACTGCGATATGAAAAGCTCTATAGCACCCCATACGTATGTATTTTCTAATAGATGTACGAACCACTAGAGGGCAGCATTGATACACAGGTCTGATGAGGCGAGTCGGGTCTGACCGTACATCTCACCTGTGACGCTTAGCTCATCTGTGGGACCCATTGAGGTTCCAAAGAGGAGGTCCTGTATTATCTTGATCGCCAGCTACTGGCGTGGGGCGGTATTGCACTGGAATATAACAGGTGTCGTTTACCAAACAAATCTGAGTGTCTAGCGTTCGACTTTTAACAAAGGACACTTGACAGCAGGCCAATTGGACTAACGAATAATTGATAAGGCTGTAAGTGAAAATGTGTTTTTTGTTCTCTTTTGTTTTGTACACTGCGTGTGTGTGCGTGCGTGCGTGCGTGCGTGCGCATGCTTTTTGTGACTCTTGGTAGTTCGTCTTGCATTTTGTTTTTCATCCTGCGTGGCCACATTAATGTACTTTATTGTTCATTGTGCTTAAATGCCACTGTCAAAAATGGTTACGTTCTTTCTACTCCGTTCAGTTTAAAATGTGTAGTATATATATATATATATATATATATATATATATATATATATATATATATATATATATATATTTTTTTTTTACTATTTATTTATTTATGCATTCATAATATTATATATAATAAATTTAACTCCGTTTGGCAAGAGGTGTCCAAACTTTTGCATACGACTATGTGATGTTTGCTAAATATATATATGTTATATATATATATATATATATATATGTTATATATATATATATATATATATATATATATATATAATATAACCCATCTCTGCATTCAAAATTGCTCCCTATCACAGAAACAGTGTACTATTTACCATTAGCTGACAATACAGTGCAGTATTTCTGTAGTATTGTGCGAACGCAGATGAGTGATCTCGTGATCTGCCATGCTTAAATTCTTATGCAATCACATGACAGTGAGTCGTTATTTCCTGGTCTCAGAGAGGAGGTGTCCTGAAAGGTGAGATTTACAGCCAGACGCTGTTGGATGAGGCTGACTGAGGTTAATGAGAACAGCACCTTCATGATTCCACTTGTTGTGGGTGTGCTCTGTGGGTGGTGCGGGTGAATCTTGCTGGCCCCCGTGCCACTGACTGAAGCTCTTCTCAAATCTCATCAGCCTCAGGAAAACGTAGAGAGTGCAGGATCCTACCAGGAAGCCCAGACAGAAAGCAGATCTGGAACTTGTGGCTTTCATGGTGACGCAGCTGAAAGGCAGAAATAAAAGATGCAACATTTTGCTAGCATGCGTCAGATTATAATCCAAAGTTGTGGGGGTTATTTTAATATATATTCCAGTGTAGTTTCTGTTTACTGTGATGGAATTTTGTTCTTAGACAAACAGATTAATAGACTATGATAATCTCTCTTAGTGAAGGCTGTGAAGAGAAGACCCAAGACTTTAGGCAGCATGGCTGCCTGCACACAGGGATGGCCAAACAGTTTCCAGCATGAGCAGAAGCCACACAGAGGGAAGTCTCACAAAAGAAGTCACACCGACATTCTTATTACCTACCTGTGGCTCAGGCTTGACTGATTTCAGGATTTCCACCACAATATGTTCTAAAATTATTTTCAGAGTATTAAATTATATTACTGTATTACGGATTGATTCAGCATTGTTTATGCTGTACTGATTGTACTGCATAAAGGCACAAAGTGCAGAAGTGTTGCATATACTATCAATGATCAGATGAAGCCATCTTTATCAAGCCATCTTTAAATTCCCTCCAATCATATTTGCATTGATTCACTGGGGAACACTTACAAGATGGGTAAAAAAAAAAAACATGTGTACAGAAATTGATTGATTACTGTCGTAGTAGTAGTGATACTCCACTGAAAGTGATTTTTCCATAGTATTTGGGTTGTTTCCAGTCTGCTGATTCATAAATACGCTTAGATATCTTCTTCACCATCAAGGCCGTGCTGTCAGAGAACCTGACATGACAGTTAGCATGGGGACTTGCCATGACACTTGACCATGTTTTTATCCAGTGATAACAGGGTTCTTGCATGGTATAACTAGATGATCCAGCCCATCTGAGACGGGATTAACGATCTGCACACACAGAGTTCATCCAGAAAAGAAAAGCAGTGTAGAAGACTGTAATCCATGCAATGAGCCAACTCATCTTTCAGTATCAATCTGTAGCATGCTTCGTCTATGCTGCCTTGTGGCTATCTCAATATTAGGAACACATGTTTACAAGCAGCCTGGAAATCAATGAACTAATGCAAGCATTAAAAATGGAAAAAGAAGAGAGGTTTAATTGCCTTACCTTGGGCGACTGGAAAATCTTAGTTCCCAGACCAACAGACCTTTCGCTTGTCTTGAACTCACATTGTTAGGCCGTATTTAGTCAGTAGCCTAATCCGGATAAAACTGCAAGGACACAGACAAAGGTGACTTGTACAACTGTGAAATGTTAGCCTTCTGACTATAACGTTACACGATGTAAACAGTTGTAGGTGATGTAAAAAATGTTGATAAACTGCACCAAATTAAGGATACGTATTGGACAGGTCTGCCTCTAACACAGTCTAAGATGTAATAAGACTGTATGAATAACAAATTGAACTATAAACATGGCTTTGCTATCACAGACGTAAATTAGGCAGAAGTAAACTGTAAAGATTACGCGGTGTTGTTTAATACTAGCCGCTAGATCTGAGGAAAGACACAAGGAAACGTCTGCATCCGAGTGACAGACCGCACGGACCTTCTCGCGTCTCTCCGTTTCTCGACTCCTGCGAGCGGCGCTTTTCTGTACCATGATGTTAATGTTCAACGTTCACGCTGTCTTCTTGTTAAGCGTGCCATCTCACCGGCTTGGTGTGGTCCACGTCGACAGCGCAGTATAACTGCAATCAACCGAACTTGTACAGCTCGAGAACGAAGATTAACTCCAACAAAAGATGCGGTTTTTGTGAAAACGTTTGCGCCTAATGTCGTTCACTAAAACCGCGCAGGCTTGTATCATGTTCGCCTTAAGAAGCAGATTATAGGTTTATGCTTGTGTTCAGTGTCGAGGCCTTCTTTGTGTAGCCACCCCAGCATCTTCCTGTGGTCTACTGAGCTGTTTCATTGGAGGAATCGCGGGTCTTTCCTCAACGAAACCCCTCCTACCCGAGGATCCTCAAGACGTAAAACGGGCGCGATAGATGCACGCAGGGATCGCAAAGCAGGCTTTCCAAAGCTGTGGATCTTTCTAAAGCATGAGAAGTTGTTTGGCGAACCGAACACCAGGACATCTGCTGGTGAGAAGAAGTCAACGGTCAAGGAAGACGGATGACGTCTTAGAGATCTTTGTATATTTGCCATGAGTTAATGAGAATGCCTTTATAAACTCTCTTTAATGTGGATTATGTAGGTCAGATCCTCTAGATGTGACATTTTGTACCCTATTATTCATATTTGCAGGAACATATTTTTAAAATACTTTTTATCGACATTAGGCCCATTCTTTAAGATACAGAATTCCGTTGAGCTAGTGTTCTCGTACATACATTTCAGTATAATCTTAAAATGGATTCAGCTCCTTTATCTACACACAACAGGCATTTTCGCAAAGCAAGTTTTTGTAATATCTTTAAAATGTGTAACATTTAAGACTTAAATATCTGATATAATAATTTGAATACTTTGGATAACACTCACAATTGAGCTCAGGAGCCTCCTACGTCTATCAATGGTCCGTGAAATATTTCTATAACTTCACTGGAGTCTATCTGTGCCTAGCTGAATTAATAATTAAGAAAGGCACACGCCTGTCTATATACGGGCTCACAGTTGAAGTTGTCAGTAGACTTACCTCAGCTGTGGAAGCAGGTGATGTCAATAGGCATCAGCACACCTTGGTGAGTGTGGAGGAAACCAGACACGAGCACCTCATTAATTCCACCCCTACAGTCAAACAAGTTATGGCAGCATCATGTTATGGGGATTTTTTTTTCTCTGCCAAAAGAACTGTGCTGGGAGATGGATGCAGAAAAATATAGCAATCCTGGATGAAAACAGTTTCTACAGATCTCAAGATCTCAGGTGAGGAGTTGTGGATGGGTAAATGTTGAATAACTGTAACTCTGTGGTAACAGGGATTAACTGGATAGTAAAGGCCCTGGCCCTGTCCTTTTGCACAGTGGGCCAATACCTCTATAGATCTCATTTACAGGTCTCAATTCATACGGCTCTATTCTGGCTCACATCCATATCCTCATTTTACATCTGGATCAGTCCGGACCAGAGCCATACACCTCCGGCCCAGATCCGCACCACCTCCGGGCTGGATCTCCACACTTCAGGCCTGTCGAGGGAAACAATAAAATATGCAGGGTAGGACTGGGATGAGATTCCTCAGAAGAACACCCTCATCAGGAGCATGCCCAGACGTGCCCACACACTACTGAGCCTCTTTACTCGTCTTGAGGAATTTCCACTGAAGTTGAATCAGTCATTTGATTTTCCACTTTGATTTTGAGTATGATTCCAAATCCAGACCTCCATGGGATAATAATATTGATTTACTTTGATCATTTTTATGTTATTTTGTTCTCAACGCATTCCACAATGTAATAAATAAAGCTTTTCAACTGGAATATTTTATTATTTGAGATCTAGAATGTGTTATTTTAGTGTTCCCTTTATTTTTTTGAGCAGTATATATTACTTCACAAATATAATACGTTACTTAATAAATGTCTGCTGTGTCATTAGGGTATAAAATAAAAGTAAAGAGTTTTGCCACTGTTCACCCTTGACCCCTCCTTCGGGTTCGTCTGTGTGTGTGTGTGTGTGTGTGTGTGTGTGTGTGTTCATTTGTGTCATTCGTATGGTGGCCCTGAAAGTCCATCACGCTGCAAAAGAAAAACTGCGTAAGTGCATAAAATAATTAGTCCAGAAGCACTTCTGTTGTGTTGCTTATCTCTTGTCTTGTTTGTAATCTGCGTTGCATTTGTTTATGTGATTGTATTTAGTGTGTGTTGATGTTATGTTCTTTGCTCGTCTTTGGTTAGAGTCCCTCTGAGTCATATGTATTTTGTGCTTACACACTACTGCAAATAATAAATGTGTGGTTTACATTGCTCTCGTCTCTGAGTCATGCCTCACCCTCACAAATCCATTATCTGTACTGCTTAATCTCGCTAGTCAAGGTCACAGGGGGGAGGGGGGGGGGTCTGCCATATAGCAAGGTCCAACTTTATTGGAAAAGGAAAAATATTACATATTTTTCCTTTTCTTTCTCTTCTTTCTGTCTAAATTGTTGTTGTTGTTGTCATGGTGACCGGTGTCGGCCAGAGGAGGATGGGTTCTCCCCCTGAGTCTTGGTTCCTCTCAAGGTTTCTTCCTCATGCAAAAAAACTAGGGAGTTCTTCCTTGCCACTGTCGCCCTTGGCTTGCTCACTGGGGGCTAGGACTCGGCACTTGTAAAGCTGCTTTGTGACAACAACTGTTGTAAAAAGCGCTATATAAATAAAATTTGATTGATTGATTTATTGTGGGATCCCGGTCTCTCCGCACATGCTACACGAGCTTCTGCAAGATAGAAACCCTCTCTCTCCTTTTAGACTGTTTTTCTGTCCTGTTAGCTGTGGTTCAACAGACATGTGGTTCCTTCTGTGAAACCGCATATAGTTTTCTTTCCTATTTTCTTTGGGGCTTTCACACCTCTTTACACGTCATGTTCTTTTGCTTGTGCTTCTGTTAATATTTATTCCCTTTTAACTCTAATGGACAATGTATTAGTGACTTATCTATTTGCATAGCCAGTTGTTGCTGTGGCAGCAATGAAATTAGGAAATTCAAAGGAAAATAACTGATCTACACTCTTGGAAGTTTAGAACCCCATGAAATGAAGGTGATGAATCAAACTACTTTTCATATATATGCATACACTGGTTCCTCCTCCTTTTAATTCAGAAGCACTTTGCTTGCACAGCTAATATCCAGCTAATGTCCTAATCATTCTTAATGAGCATGTCTTCAATGTTCTTAACTGGTCTATAAGAGATTAGTGGAGGATCCTTACAAAGGGATGTACCCTCATCCTGGAGGATTCTGAAGTGTTTAAGTATAATACTGTAATATGTTGCGCTTTGATCCTCTTTCACCTTAGCACAGCATGTTCGTTGATTGCAAGAGAAAACATTACCAGTCTTGTCTTTAACCTTTTATTATAAGCAAGTAAAAATACAGAGATCTCTGGAGAGAGTACACAAAACCCTAACTACCCTGTAGCAATGTGCGCAGGTCTCTCTCTAACAGACACTTTTCCTTCTGTACTTTATAGTATGCTCTGGGTATAAGCCCCCACCTTTGCTACTCAGCGATGTAATCTCCTTGTCCGAAAACTTGTCTGCCTAACTCTCAAAATAGACTACCTGTCAGCCACTCTAACCCCCAACCACCCCCCCCCCCCCCCCCCCCCCCCCCCAGTGCGCTAGATATGACCTTTCTACTGTTTTGCACTTTGTTCTCTGGCTTCATCTCACAGATGATGACGACCGTTTTCAACTTAAAACATATTATTTGAACTTGCACAGGTGTTAACACATTTCTTGAAACATCATGTTTGTCTGTTGCAGAGGACACACTAAATATGATGCTTTAACTCTTGAAATACTCCCCAAAATGAATATGAATATGCTTTTGTAGCTTAATACACCTTATGCAGCATTCAAATCTAACTTTAATATCAAGTTTACTGGTAAGCACGATATGTTGTTGCTAATGTTACTGCTAAGAAAAAACCCATTATCTCAACACAATAGATGAGGTAATTCTATTTTCTTCTAACTTACTATAGCAGTTCTCTTCACACCTCAGGTGTGTATAGCAGTTCTCTTCACACATTCCTTTCCTAGAACTAAAAGTGATGTTCCAGAAAATCTGTGGAAGGTGAAGGTAACAGTGGTTTCTGAGGTAAACAGACCAATATTCACAGTGGGAGAGTGGCTTCAGCAGATGTTATGGAACAACGGATTCCTCTATATTTTATATAATGTTGTTATAGGTACATATGGGCCTGCAATTTTTATACACACCAGCCTCTTGTCCGTTGTGAGAGGGTATACCTCTCCAACACAGTCCTGAAAAAAATCCAGTAAATTCCTTCACGTTTACTTATCTCACAAAACCAGTTACACAACCAGTATCATTCTCAAGCACTATCATCACTCTCATCACATTAATCTCTTTCAACTCTTCTCCCACACACATTCCTTTTTCTTCCAACACACATACTCACTTGAATCTTTTCTTCTTAGTATTATTTTATTTTATTATTTACTATTATTGTTGTTGTTGTTGATGTTGGTGGTGTTTTACCAGAAGCACATTATAGTTTTTTGCAAACGCTAAGACACAATTTCTGAAACTATGGCTCTTTTGTCGAAACGTAACACACAGCAGCCAATGCTACACACACAACAGGCAAAACATCTCACACTTTTGGAAAAAGCACACACTTCAACCAAAACTCTTGCGACTCTTGCCAAAACCATATTTTTGCATCTAAACGCTACACACAAATATCAGATGATTAGTCTTTCATATATGTGACTACACACTGAAGTGACAAATGGAAAACACTACTACCATGTGTTTGAGTGTTTAGTTTGTAGTCTGCCGTGAAGGTCTGTCAGAGGTCTCACATATACATGAATTTTCACAAATATTGAAGTTATTTCTGCATATTCAGTACATTTACACCATAAAGTAAAATACAAGGGGAAGGTTTTTTTTTTGGTTTTGCATGAACACTACAGCAACACCTGCTGTTTATACTGTAAACACATGAACAACAAAAAAGGGAAAAAAGACTAAATAACCTCAAGCTTCCTCCATCACCTGCTGAAGGTATTTGTACTGGTGGGGTTGGCGACCACCTCCATGCCAAAAAGAACTCAACAGCAATGGAGAGTTTGGTGGAGGTAGTAGTCTAGTACATGATGTAGTATGTATAGAGGGGTAGTCTAGTACATGATGTAGTATGTATAGAGGGGTAGTCTAGTACATGATGTAGTATGTATAGAGGGGTAGTCTAGTACATGATGTAGTATGTATAGAGGACAGGTCTACTTATCTATTCTCATTTTGAAATGTCTGGATGATGCTACAGTGTAGCAGCACAGATAAGGTTGGACCCTTTGCCTCCAGAAAACCCAACGCATGCTTGACCACATGGTCGACTAGAGTGGCTCTGATCTCATCCATTATGGTTGCTCATCCTCTTCCTCATTCTCGTACTCTTCATCGTCATCTCTGCAATATTGAACTCCAGTGATGTGCACACCAAGATATGCAACTTATGGCCTCTTTATAGGGATTAGGCTTTGATGTCTAAAAATTAGCTAGAAGTGTTGTAACTTGTGAGAACTGGGTATTGTATTTTGGTATGTGAGTGTAGCAGTTGCGTGTCAGTGTTTTCTAAAGGAAACACATGGTTTTCAGTTTTGAATGTTGTGTCTTATGTGAACAACTGTGTTTAAAGTTTAGCAAAAAGTGTGTTTTAGAATTTCTAAATTAGTGTAAGGCAGAGAATGTGCTTAAGGTTTAGCACACCCGGTCAATAAATAGGCTACATGGGTTAGTTGTTTCAGAAACTGTGCTTTATAAGGACCACTTTTTGTGTCTTAGCAGCTGCAAAAACTGTAAATAACTTTGAGTGTCTCGTTGTTATAACATTTATTAACCACAAGATGTCACTGTTTTTTGATACTCCGAGGCTTCGGGGTATTATCCAGCACACTGAGGGGATACCCTCAAAATTGAGGGGATGTACTCGTCCATAACTACATCTCCGAATACCAATCGCAAACATAAAACATAGTTTCAAAACGAACAGACCGTTCAAAATCTCATTATAATTAAGACTGGCCACTTTTAATGATAGATGGTAGGTGTGTTAACATTACGCCGTTTAAGGAAGCGGAGTCCACATCTATACTCGTAGGTCACCGCCTAACAATAACGCTGCACTGTCGGATACTTTGAGCGCAATGAACGCTGCACTACTCAAGAAATTTTAGGACGTGAATACCTGAACGCGTTTTTATTATTGAGATTTTTTTTTTGTTTTAAATCAAGCGGATTTACGACTATCACCTGTCTGCCACTCCTATTCCCTCAAACGAAGGTGTCGCTTTAGGTTCGTTTGTAAA
Organism: Brachyhypopomus gauderio; assembly: GCF_052324685.1. NCBI lineage: Eukaryota > Metazoa > Chordata > Actinopteri > Gymnotiformes > Hypopomidae > Brachyhypopomus > Brachyhypopomus gauderio. The sequence continues at coordinate 1,471,181 of NC_135220.1, forward strand.
CTGGAGAAACGTGAATTAATGAACAGAAACTGAAAATCGTCACACAACGAGCCGAAAAAAGTGGAGAAAAATTTTAGATTAGGATATAAAAAAATTAATTGTTACTTCCCTTTGCACGTCAGTTTGTAGGAAGCTGAAGCTTGAACACAGGATTACACAAGACCAGGTTCGAGGTGTTTTCAATTTTATGGCTTTAATATTTGTACAGATAGCAAAAATGAGAACTGGTTCCAACTTACTTCAGCATTTTAACTGTATTTGAATACAAATCTGTATGTAGGTATGCAAAGGTAAAAGCAATTAATTAAATGAAACATAACATTTTAAAAGTTAGAAATTCTCAGCACATGGTATGATTAACAATGTAAAAAAAAAGCGGGAAAGAGAGAGACGTAAACTGTTGTATCCGTGATTAAATGTTGAATATGCGATATTCAAAACGTGTGTGTAAGTGGTTTGCGTGCACCGATTTCAGCGCCATGAACACGCTCAGTTTATTCACTTGTGCTCTATGATCCACAGGTCACCATGCGCACTCAGAGGAAGAAAGGTTTAGTAGGGTGTGTAGTATCATTAATACTTTTAGCTGTCGTCGTTCGTCAATGGACTCCAGGTGTTTCCAATGTGGGTGACAGTGAAAAAAGCATCGAGTCCGTCAAGGAGAAACTCCGTCAGAGTAGTCTTCAGTACCTGAACAGTTATGACAGTATTCCTTATCACATCAAGCGGAGTGTAACAGGGTGAGTACTCTACACTCCAGTTTGATCTTGTTTGGTCTCTGGTTACATTATATCTGAGATGATAATTATACTGTGCATGATATGCAGGGAAACAAGAATTTCAGGGTCGAAATATAATAAAGTCCCATCAATGAACCGCAGCGTTGGCATCTCAATGTTAGCAAGCCGTAGTTTACAGAAAAAAAGACAAAGACTGTTATATTTTGCACGCGTCTTCCCCGACACAAACTGTAGACCTGTACGAGTGATGAAAACAAGCCAGCACTAAGCTCCCTAAGCGGCTTATCTCAAAACAACAGTTTGCCCCAGGTGGGTCTGCACCGGGTGGAGGAAACTCCCACAGCGCGGGCCTTGTGTGAATTGAGATTGGTGGGGGTAATGTGGAATAAGATGGATGTGATGTAGCTAGAATTGAAGGAAAAAAGATCAATGTTATTATTCTATAACAGAAATAAATGTATCAACGGTCACTTACCCCAAACATAAATCTCCAGTTAATGTAGGATTCTCAATGAACATTTCAAATTTGATCAGGACTCTCTATCTCATTGATGGCCTTAATCAGACAAGGAATACTTGACCACAAAACCTCAGAAAACAAATAAACGGAACAAATGCTGGCATTAAGTGTTACAGTTGTGTTGAGTGTGTGTTACTGTGGTATGGTGGAATGTATTGTTGAGCGTAGCCTGTGATTAATAAGTGTCTGATACCAAAATTCTGGTGAATGTAACCTTGGTCATGCTAAATCAGCATGCTGCCTTGTTCTTCGTAAATGCAGAGTATTCATACTGTATTCTGGATATGTTTGGCTTGAATGATTCCTGTTATATAATGACAACGTTTATTCATGTCCTTGGGTGTAGCATGTATAATTAAGGCCTCTACAGTTGATTTCCCTTGGTAGCGTCAGCCCATTATAGCCTTTATTCTTGGCTTTGTTTACCCTCCCCTGTTCGTTGTTTTGCTTGCACTGTCGATGTATGTTTAATTATGTTTAATTCTGTGCAGTTCCCTTCCCAAAAATGGGTGTGCGTGTGAAGGCGACGCAGGGCAGCTTAAAGTGCCTTTCGGTGACCTGCTGTTTCCTCGGGTGGCTGCCCAGGAGCTGGGCTCTGCTGCCGGAGACCCCCACCTGGAGGACCTAAAGAAGCGCAGAAGACAGGCGTACAACAGCTTCCGCAGAAGGTGCTGTCACATGGTGCCTCGAAGGGCCTGCAGGGCGGCCGTATGAACGGGGCCTGCAGGGCGGCCGTATGAACGGGGCCTGCAGGGCGGCCGTATGAACGGGGCCTGCAGGGCGGCCGTATGAACGGGGCCTGCAGGGCGGCTTTTTTTTTCTTTTTTCTTTTCAATGTCTGCTTTGACATGCAACTCTGAGGAGAACAGAAAGGGGAAGAACAGAACATCTGAAAGCATCTGTGGTTGAGTTAGGCACGGATGTCTACCACAGGAAACGTAATGGGTCAGGGTTGAAAGCATTTCAATAAGGTATAACTAAGATTACCAGTAAATAGCTCATTTAGCTCAACTCTTCTCTGACCTGTCGGGACAAAAACATTTATTTTAGATTGCTTATCAGCATAATATTTGGTCATGGTTTTTATGTAGCAAGTAGCGAGGCTCTGACCTTTTGATCTTTCAGAAAGTGCCAACATGCTTAAAATGTTATCTTCGTTGCAGGTCTCAGTCAGCAGCAGACATTCTGGTTGTGGCAGAAGCCAACAGCCCTCTGCAGTACCCCACCCAGGGTGTTGAAGTCAGACCTAAAAAGTCTACCCTAATTCCAGGTAAGAGCATTGCATAAAGTTGATTGCATGTGAAGTTAGCTATTAACTCCTTGCAAATGTAATCTGGTTTTCGTGTTGCCATAAGTCTATATGTGACTAGCTGTATACTTTTTTTCTGTGTCCCTGCTTAGTGAGCACATGTCTGTGCATGCACATACCAGGGTTTTATGGTTTTACCTGGTCTTAACGTTGACATAAAAAAAAGGCTAGTTAGCTTTTTAATGCTCTTGTTTTTTTTCCTTATTCCAGTATGTTTTATAGTTTGGGGGATGTATCTTCTTGTCTGTCCCCTTTGGATTAATGTGGATATTTGCAATCAATATTTTCATTCTAACCATATGTGTGATTTAAACACCACATAGTGGCATAGCACAACATTCTGTGATCGCCAGGAGTTGGCGAATTACGTATCATGTATAAACCTAGCGTTTGACGTAACAGTCTCAGCAAGAGCAACAACCAGTTAAAATAAGTGGGGGGGTCGCTGTTCCTCCGCTACACACTCCCACTACACCACTGGGGGGGATGCATCCCCCCTGTTAAAATAAGTGGGGGGTCGGCGTCCCCTCGCGACCCCCCCCCCCCCCCCCCCGCTACACCCCTGGTACAGATGCAGTTTTTCAGGGAATTGAAGACAATCCGGTATTATGCATATCTTGGTGGCGGGTTTGGGCCATCATGCATCTTCTTTGGATAACAGCACAGCAAAACCTGTGGACCTTCTTCACAATGAAAACAGTAGCCAGCATTAACCAGTGAAAGATGTTTGGAGTTTAAACAAAAAAAAAACTGAAAAGCTGTCCCTGTAATCTTAGAAGATTTTCTTGGTATCTGATAAAATGTTAAATAATAGTCTCATAAAATGTTAAACCATCAGTTGCACCAAGACAAGAACTGCTCACATTACTATGTGACTGACACTAGATTGCATTTGTACATTTAAACTGCACAAGTGATCACAGAAGGGCCTTGCAGCTGATGCGGACAGCAAAAAGCCGTAGAGAAAGGCCGCCTTGACCACCATACACCGCTGCTGACCACCACCATACTGTGACGAACACAGTGTAGAGATCACCTCATTATTCTGTATTTATGTTTTTTTTGTTGTTTGTGAGGAAGTGTGTATATTGATGAATAATCCGTTCTAAGCACACGGCCCACCGGAATACCCCACTCATGACGTCATGGGACTACCCCGATTTATTCCATGGGAATTAGGAGGAAGAGGAAGGAGAGGCGAAGGCATGTTTTAAGCGTTTGCGGGGAGAAACTTTGGATTGTGAAGAGCGCAGTTCCAATAGGGGTTTTTTTGGCATGCACGCCGGGGCTTTTACATCTTTTATACACCCAACAGGAGTATACGCCGAACTGTGGAATACTCGTATCGGATCCGTTTACCTGCGCGTTCTTATACACCCAACAGGAGTGTACACCGAACTGTGGAATACTCGTATCGGAACCGTTTACCTGCGCGTTCTTATACACCCAACAGGAGTGTACGCCGAACTGTGGAATACTCGTATCGGATCCGTTTACCTGCACGTTTTACCTTACATGCTGGACTGGTGAGCTTACGGGAAGCAGAGGTTCACCGTGACTCACGTTTCTTTTAGATTATTCTCCCGGGAGATATCGCCACCTGATTCTCCCCTCCCTCCTGCTCAGATATTCGTAATGGTTCCACTCTGTGCGCCAACATTGAAACACTCACACCTCGAAAACGTAAAGGGGGTATTGTTGGAATGCTATCATATTGATTGTGGCGTTTGATGTGAGTCCATTAAACCGCGGTGTTGCATTGCACGGTGACGTTCATAGGCTCTTATTGCTGATTATAACCCCCCAGCCTTAGAAGGTGTTATATAGCGGTGGACAGGTATATGACCACGGTTATAATACACCGCTGCTGACCACCACAATGCACCGCCTTGACCACCATACACCGCTGCTGACCACCACCATACACCGCTGCTGACCACCACCATACACCGCTGCTGACCACCACCATACACCGCTGCTGACCACCACCATACACCGCTGCTGACCACCACCATACACCACCTTGACCACCATACATCGCTGCTGACCACCACCATACACCGCCTCGACCACCATACACCGCCTTGACCACCACCATGCACCGCTGCTGACCACCACCATGCACCGCTGCTGACCACCACCATGCACCGCTGCTGACCACCACCATGCACCGCTGCTGACCACCACCATACACCGCTGCTGACCACCACCATACACCGCTGCTCTCCCCACACCAGCACAGACCGCGGAGCCCCTGACTTGTTGAGTTAATTGTGGAACTGCATTGATTTTTTTAAATCTGTCTGCAGGACTACGTATGTCTTTTATGGTATTAATGTTGTTTTGTGGCTTTTGTTTTGCTTGTTCTAAGGGTTGGGCTTAAAGCATCGGTCTAGGAGGCTTTATTCGGTATGTTTTTTTCCATTCTTAAATAATTCTTGTAAAATGTAAAAAATGTAAATGTGCCGTATTTTTGTCAATTGTGATTTTTACACCGCAATCAAAATTTGTCCTCCGCTTTTAACCCATCTGTGCAGTTAGAACACCCACACACACACTAGTGATTACTAGGGGGCTGTGGATCACACATGCCCAGAGCGGTGGGCAGCCCTAGCCCGGCGCCCGGGGAGCAGTTGGGGTTAGGTGCCTTGGTCAAGAGCACCTCAGTCATGGCCTCAGGTCTGGGAATCAAACCCACGACCCTCCGGTCACAAGACCAGTTCCCTAACCGCCAGGCCATGACTGCCATTCTTCAGATTATATTTATGATTGAACAGGATTGTAATCAGAAGTACCTTCTGTAACTTTGATATCTTGGACATTTTTTTCTTCTTTTACATTTCGTCTCATTTACACTGAATCTGTTGAAACGTAAAAATTTGATGGATAATCATGTTTTGGTCTAAACGATTGGTCACAAAAGGTCCTTCTTGACTACTAGAATCGTGTTGACTCCTAAACTCCTCTTGTTTTGACCTGTTTGTCACAGGTGAATTTAACAGCCAGCATGGGAACCTTTAATGTTGCAGCCCAGGTGGAGGGTGTTGTGGTGCGCGGTGAAGGGACCATGCACATGAATGTCTCTAGCAGCCTGCTGTCTGCACTGAACTGGCAGTTACAATTCATCACCTACACCAATGACATCTTCCACCCCAACACTGCAGACATGAGTGAGTATAACCTGCATGGCTGACTCAGATCGGCTGTGTTTTAAAGAACATATCGTACTGGTTTGGTTTAGTGTTTTAAGATTGCTGATTGCATCTACAATGTTTTATTTTACTGGAAAGGTGTTATGAACAGTGTCCAAAATGGCCTCTTTAACCCACAGTCATTATATAGGCTGTGTAGCGATTCTTTGCAAAGTTAACTTAGCCTACTGTTTTGTTTTTGGTTTTTTTCATCAGTCCAATTTGGAACCGATGGGTTCCAGGCAACCTTCACCATTAAAATCCGACATAACGTTACTCCTAAGCTCTATGATCCGGGACCCAGGGGAGGTAACCTGCGTAACGCATTAACCACCAAGAAAAGACGTTAAAACTTGAATAAAGTTTAACTTAAGTTGATTTGTTTCCATCTCATCTCTTCCTAGAATACAACATAAGTGCCCTCGTCACCATCGCTACAAAAACGTTTCTACGTTATGATAAGCTTCAGGATTTGATTAGCAGCATTCGACAGTTTTACCCCACAGTCACCATAGTAATAGCTGATGACAGCGAGCACCCTAAACCTGTGACTGGGCCTTACATAGAACACTACATCATGCCCTTTGGAAAGGTAAGAGATTCGGTGACCTTCAGTATAAATTTGAGAAATGGTCGACCATTATGGTTTACCAAGTTGCTAACCTTTTGTATTTACAGAGGTTACAATTGCCAGTTTTGAAGGGCCCAGTTTTCATTTCATGTTCTAAATTCTGAAATGGTCCATGTTCCTCTTGAATATAATCTGAGCTTACGTAGCACAAAAGAGGAAATAAACAGGAGAGGCTTGATACTGGCCAAATGCATATTTGTATTGTGTCAAATTACCTACCCTTATATCAGAAAACAGAAGTCAATTGTGCCTCATGGTCCCTTGTTTGATTCATGTAATTGTAAGGAAATGGTTGCTATGTTTTACGAAAAACAGTAAAAAATGTTGCACAGCCATATTATGACAGAAACATTAAATATGTGCAGGGTATTAAGTGGGGTCAGTGAACAGCATATATCTGACTACAAAATGAAAATGTACTGTATAATGCAAAATAATAGTTTACAACCAACAGTCCTGCCATAAGTATAATACAACACTCGTGCAGTGTACAAGCCAATGGCGCCAGAAGTAAAGGCGTGTCCTGCTGAGGCTCAGGGACCTACTGGGGTTTGCTACCGACCAGGGGTGGGTTTCCCGAAACGTTCGTAGCGCTAAGTACTTCGTAACCTCGTATGAAACGTATGAGGTTAAGAAGTACTTAGCGCTACGAACGTTTCGGGAATCTCACCCTAGAGGCTGATGTTGACGGGGACAGGAGACCGTGGTGTACATCAGAGTCATAGCACAGAGGAGCAAGCGTCAGTCCCTACTGTTTTTGGTATGGCAGCCTTCCAAGTGAATCTTCCAGAAGGCTCATCCTGTGGTCTGTGACATGGCTGTAAGGGGTTGATGCAAACACACACACACACACACACACATATAGATATTTATATGTCTAGCTTCTTTCAGTTTTTGGATAATCAATTTAAATTCCAGACATGTTTTTTAAGGCGACTGTGAATCTGTGCCAAAGAGCTTAATGGGGTGGCAAACGCATCAGATCTGTGTGCTGTGATTGATGGATGTGCATCTGTACAGGTGACCAGGTGATCTGTCAGGTGATCTATCCTGGTCCTCCCCTGATGTACATGGTTCCTTTCACTGTGGTACTGTTTGCAGTTGCAGTGGTTACATCCATTTGTGGCAGCTTGTTGAATGCCCCTGTGGCAGCCCTGATGTTGTAGACCGCATTAGACACTAATTAATAAATTGGCAAATTTTAGCTAGTATAAGTAATTTATAATTTATTTGCTCACTGTTTGACTGCATAGATGATATACAGACATGGATGTCTGACAATTTTCTGCAGTTAAATAAACAGAAGACAGAGGTTCTTGTTCTTGGCAGTGATTCACAAAGGAATGATGTCCAGACTTATTTAAATCAAATCAATCTGAAAGCCAGACAATGTGTTAAGAACCTGGGCGTCACCTTTGATAATGAGCTCAGCTTCAAATCACACATCATGACTACATGCAAGACAGCTTACTTTCATCTTCGAAACATCGCTAAGGTCCGAGATATGCTCTCTCCTGCTGACAGTGGAAAACTTGTCCATGCATTTATCACATCAAGGCTAGAGTATTGTAACGCTGTTCTATCTGCTCTTCCAAAGAGCTCTATTTCGCACCTACAGCGAGTTCAGAACGCGGCTGCAAGGGTTCTGACCCGCAGGAGAAAGAGAGATCATATTACACCTGCACTCCACTCACTGCACTGGTTACCTGTCAGTTTTAGAATAGATTTTAAGGTTCTAGTCATGGTTTTTAAATGTCTTCATGGTCTTGCCCCTCTTTACCTCAGTGAAATGATGGTTAGATATGTTCCAGTCAGGTCTCTCAGGTCTTCAAACAGTAATCTGCTGGTGATTCCTAAAAGCCGATTAAAGATCGGCGAGGGTGCTTTTAGCCACTATGAAGAGCTCAGAGGCATTTCATCCCTGCATAGTTTTAAGAACAGTCTCAAAACATTCCTGCTTAGATCTGCTTTTAGTTAAGAAACTCTCAATCTTATTTACTTTATTACATTATGTTGTCTATTATATTCTAAATCTAATTATCTTAATAGTTTTATCTTATTTACTTTACTTTTTTATTATCTTATTTACTTTACTTTTTTACTTTTTATTTTAATATTTTTCTTAAATTTCTTTTAACATTTTCTTTTTGTCTTATCTCCTTTTAATATTTTTTTATTTATACTGTAAAGCACTTTGAGTTGCATGTATGTATGAAAGGTGCTATACAAATAAAGATTATTATTTATAGTTTCTAGGACTGTAGACAAACTAGTAGGGATGAGTTACATCATTTATGTTGTACAGTCATACAGTGCAGGAAAAATAGGGAGTTTTTCCTTGCCACTGTCGCCCTTGGCTTGCTCACTGGGGGCTAGGACTCGGACACTTGTAAAGCTGCTTTGTGACAACAACTGTTGTAAAAAGCGCTATATAAATAAAATTTAATTTGATAAGTGAAAGTACATGTTCCATTGCCTCATATTGTGTCATGTTGCCCCAATCAAGTATTTTGTTCCAGTTTGAGTAACCACTTCCTGCTATCATGAAACTAACAGAAGAAGACACGGGGGGGGTGTTTTGACACACGTCAGCAAAAGTAGCATGTCGTTCATAACTTTCATTTAAAAGAACTAACCTAGATGGTGACGACCAGTAACAGTTGAAAGAAGTTTGAGTGATCGTATTCTTTGTGATGGGTTTCAGTATCAGGACACGCACATTTTCTCTGTGCATTTTAGATCTTCATCCTGTTTGCTTCTGGTCATAGTAATAAAAGGGATTCTGGTCAAAGCCCTCTTGTTACGGTTCTAATTTTAATGTGAAGTGATTTTCTGTGGTTCCAGGGATGGTTTGCTGGTCGAAATCTTGCCGTTTCTCAGGTGGCCACAAAGTACGTGCTATGGGTGGACGATGACTTCATCTTCACCTCCAACACAAGGCTGGAGAAGATGGTGGATGTTCTAGAGAGGACTACCTTAGACCTGGTGAGAGCCTACGACCACCTTTCATATCTGCACCTGCCTGGACGTGCCATTCTGAGCTCATTTGCTTATGCGGAATGCTTATTTGACTACATTAAGAGAAAGCAAAGCAAGAATCCAAAACCTGGACATAATGTTGGTCTGGCAGCTTTGTCACCCAACTCGCTAGCCTGTTGGAACATGCAGGGTGTGTGTGTGTGTGTGTGTGTGTGTGTGTGTGTGTGTGCGTGCGCGTGTGTGTGTGCGTGCGCGTGTGCGCGCGCGCCATTTGCTATTTAAACAAGTGTAGACAGAGTCTGTATTCTGACTACAACTGGTTTTTATGTAGGGGAAGGATAACCAATGACACATACCTGTCCACATTTTCATACCTGCCCACATTGCACACAAATTGCACAGGTGTGGTAAGCAGTAATTAAACATGGAAAACAGGTTTTTAAAGTGATATGACTTATTAGTTTGTTGTATAAAATATACATTTTCAAATCAGTTTTGATAATTTACAGTGTACTATAGTAAAAGGTGTACAGCTAGTAGGTGTGTGAGTGTGTTGCATTGTAGATATATTCAAAATTGAGGACATTTTGGACAGTGCTTGTTCATCCTTGAATATCTCTACACTGCACTCACCTGGATTCTTGATCTTATCATCTAATTCATATATGAGAAGATCCCAGGAACTATATAGATGAGGTCCTTGAAGAAAGGAAATGTCTTTATGGTGCACTGTTTCTACCTATACCTCCATTTTGCCTAAACGATTATATCTGTTGTTTGTGTCAGGGGCAGTTAATTGGTCATTAATAAATCATTAAGTTAAAGTCTTTCACAAGGTCAGAAGTTTTTATATGGAGTCATACTGAGCTGCTGTCTTACGAGCACAAGAGGCTTCTCCCGCTCGGCAGGGTCCTCACGCTTGAGGAAAAGTCATGTGCTCCTCCAGGTCAAGTGTGTGTTATCTCAGTTAAATAAAGGTTCATCTGTCCTGCGCAGCTGAGACTAGGAAGTGCAGTGTCCAAAGTTCGTTTACCCTGTGCTTGTTGTACTCTCAGTCCAAGTGGCGGGGCGTGCTCACGGAGGCACTTCCACAAACAACTCTTACCGTTTTTCTTAACCTCCCTTCAAACACATTTTGCCTCATGGAGAAGACAAGGAAAGGGGGAGTATCGGATTGGAGATGTGTGGGCAGAACACGCCTCCTGCCGCACTGAGCACTCTACACTTGCATGGATGTTGCAGATAAAGAACAATACGTTTTATGGTGTCAGCACTCTGTTGCATAATACAGGATACATTTCACATGCACTCATGCGTTCAAGACCAAATCATGTGTGTCAATATGAGCGGCTGATTTGTGCCTTTTTGTTTAGTTTTTTTCTTTTACCCAGAATTCAGTACTGCAAAGAAAACCTTTTTGCACTCCCCCACAAAACGTGTGTGTGTGTGTGCGCGCACAGGTGGGCGGGGCTGTGAGAGAGGTGACGGGCTACACTGCCACCTATCGACACACCATCTCCTCAGAAGAAGGCGGAGAAGAAGGAAACTGCTTGCATATGAGGAGGGGCTTCCATCATGTTATTGAGGGCTTTCCTAACTGTGTCGTCTCAGATGCGGTCATTAACTTCTTCATGGCTCGCACCGATAAGGTGCGGCAAGTGGGCTTTGACCCTCGTCTGGCAAGGGTCGCCCATCTAGGTGAGCAGTTTGATGTGGAAAACGAGTTTTTATTTATTTATAAAATATATAATATGAAAATCTGGTGTCTTTGATATGATGTGGATCTAGTGAGTGAAAAATATCCCGATGGCTTAGAGGTAGCTTGTTTTATTTTTTTACGTTATTTAAAGTAAGCTTGTTCCACTCTTGTGACTGCCTCTCTCCTCTTACTCTAGAGTTTTTTGTTGACGGTCTTGGCACTCTCCATGTGGGCTCCTGTGACGATGTTATAGTCAATCATGCCTCGAAGATTAAAGGGATGTTGCCATGGGGACAGTCTGACACGGATAAAGCCTACTCCAACTTTCGCTACCCTGAGAAATCCAACATCCAAAATACTCTGTATTACTTCAAGAACCACTTCAAATGCATCACTTCAAATTAGCGATCCAAAGGGATTTGTCAGAATGTTATCTCAATATTTGCTGGGACTTTTGAAGCACTTGCAGACACTAAATAGCGATGATGATGATGCAAAGACAGGCCAAAGACGTGGACATTACACCCATCAAACACATCTGCATCATCAAAACTAAGAACTCCAGTTGTATTTGTGACACATTGTCAGTGTCGATTTTTGTTGTGCAACATTAATAAAAGAAGGAAAACAAACATGGACCATGCATAAAGTTTTACCATGATCTAAGTACATTTTAATTTGTTTTATTTTTTTATTCTTAAATATTGGTTCCACCTCGTCCTGTTGTTTTTGTGAAGTGGTAATGTTCAATGTTCGCCAATAGATGGCAGTAAAGCGTCAGAATAAAGGTTTACCTTCTTGGCCTTATAGAAGGCTTGAGAGATTTTTGTGAGCAATTTCTTGCCATATTTCAGTATCTTTCAAAACACCCTTTGTTTTATTTTAGAAATAAATTAATTGTAATGTTGCATCTTTGCAAAAGGAAAAATTTGTTTACATAGATACATCTTTACTTATTGCTTTTGAACATTAATAAATTGATAAAATGCACTGAAATTTCTGTATGCTGTAAATGAACATTGAATATTTACATTTTGTAGTCTTAAATATAAAACATGATCGTCTTGAAGTGAGTGAAAATAAAAGGTGATTGTATCAATTTATTACTACATGACCTGAATATTGCAATTCAAGGAGATGATCTTACTTCATAAATGGCAATTGATAAACATTTAGCGATGTCCATTAATTCCAATACAGTGCCTGTGTAAGCTCAGAAAGACCACCCACTGCTACTAAATGCATAGCATCAGTTTAAGGAGATCTACACTATATTGCCAAAAGTATTTCCTCACCTTCCTTGACTCACATATGAGCTTAAGTGACATCCTATTCCTAATCCACAGGGTTCGATATGACGTTGGTCCACCCTTTGCAGCTAGAACAGCTTCAATTCTTCTGGGAAGGCTGTCCACAACAGAGGTGGACATTGCAGGTTCAGAAAGTAAAAGTCCTCACCAAGATTTTGCTCAGGCTTCTTGGATTCCACTCATTTTACCTGGCTTACACTAAAAAATCCAGCAATCTTGAGTAAAATCCTGGGAAGGACTTTTACTTTCTGAACCTGAAATGTCCATCTCTCATCCACAAGGTTTAGGAGTGTATTTATGGGGATTTTTGACATTCTTCCAGAAGCGCATTTGTGAGATTATATACTGATGTTGGATGAGAAGGTCTGGCTCTCAGTCTCCACTATAATTCATCCCAAAGGTGTTCTTTCGGGTTGAAGTCAGGACTCTGTGCAGGACAGTCAAGTTCATCCTCACCAGACTCATCCATGTCTTTATAGTCACGGACGTAATTTTGGGGGGGGACGGGGGGGACATGTCCCCCCCACTTTTTCAAAAGCCGGCTTTGGTCCCCCCCAGTTTTTACGGTTAAAACCAAATATTTAAATAGCGACGAATCCATGTCCCCCCCCACTTTTGAAATCAAAATTACGTCCATGTTTATAGTCATGTTGGAAGAGGAAAGGGCCAGCTCCAAACTGTTCCCACAAATTTGGGAGTATGGAATTGTCCAAAATGTCTTGGTATGCCGAAACATTCAGAGTTCTTTTCACTGGAACTAAGGGGCCAAGCCCAGCTGCTGAAAAAACAAGTCCTCACAGTTCCACGCTGGAATTCACTGAGCTCCTGAGAGTGACCCCGTCTTTCACAAATGTTTGTCTGCATGCCTAGGGGCTTAGTATTATACCGCTGTGGCTATGGAAGTGATTGGAGCACCTGATTCTGATCATTTGGATGGGTGAGTGAATACTTTTGACAATATAGTATATATTACCTACAGAAAGTGGACTGTATCTTTAGGCCAGAGGTTATGTTTCAATACATCAAAGTCCATTGGTAGCAAAACACCTTCATTGATCAATCAACTAGAAACCGTCAAACATTCTAGTCCATGAACAAAATCAACCAATAATAGTAATGAACAATAATGAATAATGAACAAATCAACAAATCAGTATCACAGGACAAATGCAACTTCCTGAGAATATTTGACTATTTTGAGTTTTATTATTATATAGAAAGTGTCTATATTTTTATCTTTTTATCATTTTTTAAAATAGGAAACCCCTGAGATGCCGTCGCTGACTCAGTAATGCAGGGCTCTCAAGTTTTGAATTCATTTCAGAGTGTGAGAGTCGGTGGCGAACGTAAGTTGTCGAGGGGGACGACGACGACGACGACGACGACGCTGTTGTTGTATTTAGCGATCGATCGCCAGTAGAGGGCGTCATATATATAGATCAGAGGTAAATAAACTAGATTTTTTTTCCCGCGTGAAATCGGAAGTGTGGCGTGGGAGCGTGTGAAGACGGTAAAATGCGTGTGTCATACGCTCAATGCGTGAGACTTGAGAACACTGGTAATGTTATGGCGAAACCCTGGAAATATAAGTGTAAATGGGAGCAGCAGTTGTGCCAATTAGCCCCCTGCTTCAGCGTTGGAGGGAAAGCCCAGAGGAGCCCGCACCTCTTTGAAACACACCCTGGAAAAAACATGGACATCCGACATCAAGCAGGAAAAGATTTAATTTTGTGGCTTGGTTTTGAACTCTGCATTAATTTTCCCAGGTCAAGATGGCTTATGGTGTGGTGATCGGGCAGGGCTGTAGCACGGGGCAGTGTGTGCCATTCACGATCGGGCTCTCAGTCCACGAGAACCTCAGTGAATCCCTCACCAATAGTTCAGCAGTGCTCAAACGAACCGGACCTACAGCCTGCCGTCGTGACTTTAAATGAACAGAACTTGGTTTCTGTAAATGACGTGGACGTGGTATTATACACTTTCCAAAGCGCTGGTTTCCAAATGTGACACCGCCCACATGTCCTCCTACTCCAAAACAATGAATTTAGTCCACGGTCCTGCCCTAGTGAGTTTAGTTCACCTATTAACATGCTCCACCTCCAACTCCTTTAGTAGCATCACATTATTATATATTAATATAATTATTATATGTTAATATTATATTAGAGTCAGGTGTGTGTTAAGGTTGGAACTAAACTCAGCAGGATGGTAGAACACTAAGAGTTGACTTAGACATCCCTGGTTTTATTCTATGTTCATAAATATCAGAAATATAGACTTTATATTTATGCTCTCATAGTGAAACACATTAAACTTCTAAATTAGAAGTTGTTATTCTGCCCCATTGGATACAAAATATAGGTTAGAAATTATTTGGGGTTTTGGAGTGGAAGTATTTGAAGTGGGAAAGATAAAACCTATTGTAAAACACTGTATTCTGAAACGTGTGTCCTATTTTAACTTGACAAAGTAAAAACTGTTTAATATTTTATTAAGGTATTACAACCTTGGCTCTGATGACTGCCATGGTATTTTACTGTGTTTATTGTGACTTTTGAACATTATTTACGTAATACATAAGACATAGAAATTGATTGTCAAAAATTGACATTTTTTCATCAAAATGATTTCCATCATTATGACCATTCAGTGCATCTTTCTTCAGGAAAGAGTTTAAACATTTATAAACATTTACAAGTAACATTATGAATTATATTCTTTTTCCAGCATTCAAATATATGGAACAACCTGGTTTGTAGGCCTTATCATGAAATATTTAATTTTATTACTTAAATATGCAAATTAAAAGAAATCAGAAATGAAATGTAAATGAAATGATATGAAGAACAGTACAGATTGATCAGGTGTGTGTGTGTGTGTGTGTGTGTGTGTGTGTGTCTGTGTGTGTGCACATGTCTGAATGTATGTTTTGGTGTACATGAATTTTCAGGACATGGATACATACAGTAATAGTGAATAAGTGTGTTAACTTGTGCTTCCTACAGACATGGGGCATTAGTGCAAACCTTAACATTATTAGCTACCACAGTGAAAAAGTGACACAGCACTGTCAGAAAACATTATGCCCATTTTCACAAGGCTAGAAAGAGTTACTGAGTTACTGTCCATCACGTACTGGAAGACAAATCTAATGTGTAACCACAAGGGTGTTCCATTCCTGTGTTGTTTCATTCCTGGGCTGTTTCATTCCTAAGGTGTTCCATTCCTGGGGTGTTCCTTTCCTGGGGAGTTTCATTCCTGGGATGTTTCATTCCTAAGGTGTTCCATTCCTGGGGTGTTCCTTTCCTGGGGAGTTTCATTCCTGGGATGTTTCATTCCTAAGGTGTTCCATTCCTGGGGTGTTCCTTTCCTGGGGAGTTTCATTCCTGGGATGTTTCATTCCTAAGGTGTTCCATTCCTGGGGTGTTCCTTTCCTGGGGAGTTTCATTCCTGGGATGTTTCATTCCTAAGGTGTTCCTTTCCTGGGGTGTTCCTTTCCTGGGGAGTTTCATTCCTGGGATGTTTCATTCCTAAGGTGTTCCATTCCTGGGGTGTTCCTTTCCTAGGGTATTCCATTCATGGGGTTCTCCACTTCAGACCTCTAGGAACCAACTATTCTGCACAGCTATGCATATTAAACCTTTTTCTTTCATCAGCTTTAACTTGTCTATCTGTTATTGCTGTAGTAAAATTGCCAACATTAAAAACATGTGTGCTGTAGTTCCAGTCCTTGATGAACAGAAATATCTTCCTTTCTAGACTGGAACAAAAGACGAGTGCAGTTTTCATCTTTAATAACTGGGCCTCCTGCAAGATCTTTACCTGAATTCTCATTTTCTACACTATCCAGCTCATGACTGGTTACAATCTGATGAGGAATGTTGCAGCAGGAAAAACTTTAAACTGCATTAGACAGTGGACTCCAGGACTGAAGTAGAGAACATCTTGCAGGACGCCCAATATTAAGGGTACAAATAATTAGGAAAAGCATGGTGAAATTCTAAAACAAAGTTTTCAAAATCTGAACCCCTTGTATAGTATGTACAGTTGTTTCCAACTCGTGAATTCCCTCAGGTTAAAGGAAATTTGGGCTCTCACACCCAAATCATTGTGTCGTTGTCTGAAGGCTTCTCCTATGAACCAGAAATCAGAATTCATAGTTGTCACCACAAACATACTTTCAAGTACGCTGAAAATGAAAATCCATATGAAAGGTATTACGTTTAAAAAGCAGAATCCATAAGCAGTACCCTCTGATGTAGAATGTACACAATGGCATCATGGATCGTGACAAAGATATGTTGTGGGTTCATGTAGTCCATGAGGCCACTAGAGGTGAGGATCTTTAAAACACTCTCTACAGCAACAAAACACCATTCTCCTAAGTTCCAGGGTTTCATTCAGTGATCAACAATTAAACAAAGAAATTGCTTTTTCTGATAGTTATAAAAGTGATATATTTTAAATATATGGAAATTATATATAATCACACAAAAAAACTCACCGTTGCAGTTCGCCAAGTATATCTGCATTCCCACCTTCTGACACTGAACACACATCTATGATTATGAACATTCATGTAAGTATTTCGCAAAGGTAAGAGACAATTACAAACTAGCATTAATTACTTGCCTTACCTGTATAAAAAGCTTGGCTCCTGCAACATCCACAAAAATAACACTGCTACAATCGATTAGTACTGCCTGGACTTCATTCTCTGCCATTTCTGCAGACAAACAGGTGAAGGACTCTTAGAGGAACATGCGAATGGAACTGCAACGTTCAGTCGTGTTTTTATTCCTCATGGCAAAGATGAGCATTTTCTAATGAATAACTAGTCACCTGATTTGAAGAACTCGTTGTCAGAGGAAAACGACATGTTTGCTACTCCTCTTTCCTAAAAACAAAAGCAGCAGCAGTACTATAGAGGTAGACCACGGGCATGGACTTGGCATTGCATTGATAAAGACTTTAGTGTGTGTGTGTGTGTATGTGGTGTGTATTCTGAATGGTGGTAGATGTCTGACCACAGTATTGATGGCCTCCCTCTCCCTCTTCTCCAGGGCCTTCCTGGCCTTCTCTCGGCTGCGGATATGTTCAGGAGTTAGACCCAAAAGCTGGTTCACATCTGCCTTGAAGAAACTTCGATTGCCATAGTAGATGGGCCCATTGTAGGTCAGAATCTTCACTCCAGGGACTTCATAGCACTGGGTTACCAAAACATAGAAGACGCTTCGTATAACCTCGAGGAATCGGCCAGAGATCGTATGATTTGTAATAAACAATGTTAAATAAATGTCTAAAGGAGTTTGCAGAAAAGGAACCAAGTGTGGGTTTTGTGGTTAAATCACCTTATTGTGGTTGTTGATGGAGCGGTAGATCTCTGTATTGGAGGCTCTTCCCAGCACTGACGAGCCAGCTCTGCAGAAACACACTTTAAGTGCTTCTCCATTTTGTGTCTTAGCATCCTCTCAGCTTTCTACGTATATATACGAGATATTTCCCTTTTAGGGAATCAGTGTATTCTCTAAGACATTATTCTGGAGTTTGTAATGGATTCCGATTTCTCTTTACTGCCCTTCAGCTCCGGAATGCAAAATTACACAATTTTTGTAGCTGGTAAATGCAAAATTTTACAGTTTTTCTCAGTCGATTTGGTTCATTTCTCACATCATGGTTTACATTGGCATCACAACTAGTGCATTTCTCAAAACAGTTATTGCAAACAGCAAAACTCAATGAAATACCTGCAAAAGCACATACTTCACTCAAAATTCTTTGTTTTTACCCCAAAATCAAATATTTAGGTCAATCAATTTGTCAGTGCCATCAGAGTATCTAGTCTGTGTGCCATTGCCTATGAACAAGGCAGTCAACATACTTAGTCATGTTGTCAGTGCAACTATAAGTCACAGTCAGTGCAGACTGTATATTCTGATGGAAACTAGCTAAGCTTTTGATTTCAAGAACGCTGCACATTCTGTGGTATATCAACTACATGTTACACACATACAAACTTACATAGAACACAAAGTTACACATGACTGTATGTGGGAGACTGATAGCAAGAAATTGGACTGGAATCAAATTTACATGACTTACATGTAAAACATGGTCAACAATTATTGCCCTTATTTCACTGTTTTGTCCCCTCAGCCTTACACCACACAGTCTTACTCCTCTACACCACACAGTCTTACTCCTCTTACTGGCTGTTCACCCTATACATGACCTTGCCTTTCCATTATGAAACTTTGTGATACTGCAGTGTTTAGCATCTATAAATGTTTGCCAATTACAGTAAAGGTTCATGAGACGCACCTCTGACCTATGGTTGAGACCATTGGTTGATCTAAGCCTTCACCAATTCCCTTTCTTACTGTAACTGAATGTTCACCTGCAAACAATTTAATCAAATTAGGATAAATTACCAAAATGTAACAAAAAAATTAACTAAATAAATAAATGTAAAATGATGCCTTAGAAATTATGGCAACACGTTCAGCACTTTTGCATATAATGACCTGGGCGATGACCTAAAGACTAAATGTTTTGGAGGGTAAGACAATTCAACAGATAATCCGTAAAACACATTTTGATAAACATGTCATAAGAAACTGATAATGTAAAAAACAACAGACAACTGTCCATGTCCATTTGCAATATGTACAAAAGCATTTGAAAAATGTTAAACACAAGGAGAAATTCAATTATGATGTGCACAAGTGACAAGATGTGGAGATTGAATTAACAGTTTTGAGAATTTCAATTCTGATCTGAGAAATGAACCAAATCGACTGAGAAAAACTGTAATTAGCTCATTTCAAAGTTTTGAAACTATTTACATACAATTATATTACAGTGTATGTTCAGTGTTCACTATCAGTGGACCTGCCCCAGTTACAGAAAGTATTATGTTGCTCCCTGATGCCTGTGGGGATAAGAGCTTATATGTAAATTGTAAATAGGCTTGCTTACTCAATGACCAAAAGGTCATTTTGGATGTTCCAACAAAAACAAAGCAATAGACATTCTTGGGTACAGGATTTATTCAAATTATGTAGAAAAAATGGTTCATTGAATTACCTTTGTGTACGACAAATTACAGTCATCATGGAAAAAACCACTCCAATGGCCAGGCCCAAATCCACGTTGAGCACGACCACGGATACCCAGGTCACCACCCACACCATCTGCAGACACAGGCTTCAACATGTCAAACACACTGTGCACTACTATGCCCAGGGCGGGAAAACAGTCCCACTGGTTCTGTGGTACTCACAAAGTCAATTCTGCTTATCCTCCAAAGTTCTGGCAGGTCCTGGAACTGTAGGAACATTTGCCTCAAGCTGGTGACGTTTATACACGCAAGCACAGCCTGCAGAGAGATGGTAAGACAGGTATAAGAGAGAGACAGAGAGATAGATAGAGAGAGAGAGATGGTAAGACAGGTATAAGAGAGAGATAGATAGATAGAAAGAGAGAGATGGTAAGACAGGTATAAGAGAGAGAGAGATAGATAGAGAGAGAGAGATGGTAAGACAGGTATAAGAGAGAGATGGTAAGACAGGTATAAGGGAGAGAGAGAGAGAGATATGGTAAGACAGGTATAAGAGAGAGAGAGAGAGAGATATGGTAAGACAGGTATAAGAGAGAGAGAGAGAGAGAGAGAGAGAGAGATGGTAAGACAGGTATAAGAGAGAGAGAGAGAGAGAGAGAGAGAGAGAGAGATATGGTAAGACAGGTATGAGAGAGAGAGAGATATATATGGTAAGACAGGTATAATAGAGAGAGAGAGAGAGATGGTAAGACAGGTATAAGAGAGAGAGAGAGAGAGAGAGAGAGAGATATGGTAAGACAGGTATAAGAGAGAGAGAGAGAGAGAGAGAGAGATGGTAAGACAGGTATAAGAGAGAGAGAGAGAGAGAGAGAGAGAGAGAGAGAGAGAGAGAGTGATGGGTAAAACTCAGAGGAACTGCAGCAATAACTGCGCTCAATCTGACTGTAACAACTTTCACTCGTATGATTCTGTGGATGCCGGCACCATTCACCTTGGGTAAGAAGTAAAAAAGTGGTCCAACCACCAGCAGAACGGTCAGCACCACCAAACTTGTGAGGAGGCCCGAGAGCTGGCGGGGCGACAACAAGGCGACCGCATGGGTCGACCCAGAGATTAGTCACAACAATCGCCGACCAGAAGGGGGCAGCGGCGAGACCACACAGGCATCTCGTCCGTGTCATCATCATGGAGCCCTGTGAGAGGACAGTGGTAGGCGAGATCTGGTCTGGTACCTGCGTGTGTCCCCCAGCGCTGTCCAGAATGTTGGTTGTGGCCAGTGTGCCGGAGCTGGGAAAGCAGGTAAAGAGGGAAGACACGGTGTTGGCTATCCCATGGGCCAGCAGCTCCTGCAGTACAGAAAAAAGAATGAACCAATCAAGTGCCTTGTTTTTAGTAATATGACATGCTACATTAATTGTACTAAACAAATGCAGTAATTTTACTGATTGTATATTTTTTTGTATTTAATTCTACTAAATATGACATAATTGCACATTAATTTAATATTAGGATTTGGGGCGTTGGACAACAGAACTATACCTGATTCGGCTGAATAGAATAGCCGTGCTTGTCGGCATATATCATTGCCAGTGACACAGACACAGCATAGCCAACAAAGGTGATGGCCACCGTGTCTCCAGCTATGTCCGGCACTGTGTGCAAAGCAGGCAGGCGAGGTTGAGGAAAACTGTAAAACAAGGACCAGGTCTGGTATCGGTAAACACAATGGGCAGTTCCTGCAAGCTACCGTTGATTTGATCTCAATGTGTTAAACAATAAAGTTTCAGACACAATATTATTGTTCAAGCACAATGACCGAATAAGAATAAGGCTTACCCTGCTGGAATATGACCCACTATCTGCACATCATATCTGGAATCCAGAGAGGAGGCATAAGTAATTCCTGTGGCAATTATCACCTAAATGGGATCCAAAAATGGAGAGAATACAAACAGGATCAGAACCTCACGATCCAGAGCAGCAGAGCGCCGAATGATGACAAAGACGCTCGAATGAGAAACGGCTGCTTTTTCCTGCAGAGGTTCTCCACGTGGGATGACTCACCGTGAGAATTTCCACGGGAATGGGGGTACGCAGACGCTGGCGAAACCTCGCGTTCACCTCCTTCACCGGAACGAGCACAGCCAGGCAGAGGAGAGAGATGAGCAGGGCGGCTAGGTTGGTGTGGGGCAGGTTCTCCATCACGGACGCCAGCGTCTGTGGGACACGGGCAACAGGCCACGGGTGTCAGACTCCACTGAACCCTGACGGCATGAGTTCAGTTCATGGAGTTACTTGAGTTCAATGTTTGTGTTCACTGAACCATTTTCATTTTAAAATTCATGCTCATGCTCTTTATGCTTTCCATTAAAGAAGTGTACATTAAAGCGTAGACATGTTTGTGTCCCGTGGTTCAGAGAAGCAGGGGTGTCTCTGTAAAAACATCCCAAACCTTAAAGAGAGAGAAGGCACCCATGTGGCGGGGAAGCCGTAATCCCAGCATGCTCTGCAGCTGTGAGACGGTCACATGAAAGGCGGCTGCGCTGGTGAATGCCTTGACGATGGGCTCTGATAGGTACGTAGATAGGAAACCTAACTGCAATGCGAACATGCAGATCTGGGAATGAAAGCCATGAGAAAGTGTACAGACCACTGTTACTACAGAAGCACAAGCAGCCTCACGATGACCTACAATGGCCACAGTACGCAAAGGAAATGTTTCGACCTCTTTATATTTAAGGCACGTGTCAACTATTAAAATGTGTTTATTTGTTTGTTTTACCATCATCACTCCTGAAAGGAAGGCCACAGCTGAAGCCACACCGATCCTCTGAGCCTCCAGTTCTGCAGTCTCTGGGCTACTGGAGTTCAAATCAGAAGGAACTGGCACAAGCTGTTCTACCACTGAACCCGTCATCAGGCTTATGACAGCAAAAGTACCTGTTCAGGTTAGCAGGTTAATGCATGGTCAGCTCTACATGTTTTTAGAAGTGTAAAACACATGTTAATTATGAATTGACATCTTATGCATCATTTGATGACTGAAAAAAAGAACCAACGATCAAATAAGAATCACATCTTAAAACAGTGACATGCTGTGTCATACTGTGATGCATACTGTCATACAGAAACACATGTACATAGTATAGTCTACAGTACAATTATTACATTTAAATGTGCTTTAAAAAAAATCATCTTTCAAATTCGAATTTCTATTTAGCCATTGGTTAATTCTAATATTTATAAAGAGATGTTTAGTGCTCGTTCCTATGACTTCTGCCAGGAGTCTGCGTTACCTGTGGACACGTGGTGCCCTGTCCCAAACAGCATGTAAAGGACCACAGGGAAGAACGACGTGTAAAGCCCATAAATTGGCGCCACAGATGTCAATAACGCGAATGCCATGCCTGTCACGGAAAAAAGTAACAGCTTAATGTTTAATAATAATAATAATAATAATAATAATAATAATAATGTTTCAAATTTCTAGTACTTTTTATGCTACGTTAAATGCTTTAACTTCTCTAAGTGAAACACTAAATACATCAGATAATAATAAAACAGACCTCAAAGTGCGACATGTTGTTTGAGGAGAAAGGAGAGTAGAATTTTTGTCTTAGGATATTTATATATATTTTTTATATGTATGTGACATCAGTTTAAATATGCTGTATCGTCTAGTTTGTCAGTGTTGTATATATTGTATGTA
Source organism: Brachyhypopomus gauderio (assembly GCF_052324685.1). NCBI lineage: Eukaryota > Metazoa > Chordata > Actinopteri > Gymnotiformes > Hypopomidae > Brachyhypopomus > Brachyhypopomus gauderio. The sequence continues at coordinate 1,494,329 of NC_135220.1, forward strand.
TTACGCATGATTTAACTGGCGCGTTACCCTTTAATAAGCAAGTTCACGTGCGTCGTTTAGCGTCGCTTAGTGCCACATTTACGTAGGCAAGCCGAATTTGGCGGGGCACAGTTTAGTAACTCAAACCAAGTAACGCTGAAAACTGAACATAGCATTTGCATTTTTACACGTGAAACAGAGGGTTTTCTCTAATCACCATCGACCTAGCAAAATTGGTGTTCATATCAAGATTTTCACTTATGTAATACTTTTCGCCTAACAAACTTAGAATAAGGAACAAAATGTAGCCTACCTTGTGGAATGTGCACTATACCAACTGTCAATCCCGCCACAATATCTCCCAAAATCCATTTCCTGAGTTTGTATTTGGGCAGCCATTTAAGAATGGGCACCCGTTCCTTGACCAGGTCGAGGCACGCAACCTGTGAACACCTGCATCTTTTGGCAAGTCTCTCTTTCACCTCTTCTCTAACATTCGGCCTGTCTTCTGTACCGAATGTTTGTCTGAAACGGTCTTCTGTGTAAATATTCCTGTACACAGACACCGATGCACTCATCCTCTTAGTTTAAGTCCTTTATGTAAAAAAAACCGTTATCCAGAGAAAAGTAGTTTCAAACACCGCAGTTAGAAAGTGCTATCATTTTTATACTGGACGTTTGGCAGAGGAACCATTGTATTTTCCTGTCAAGTGCTTGGAGCCAACTGACAGGCTTAGAGCAGGAGAGGTTTTTCCAGTAACTGAGAAGAAGTACTTTGTAGAGCCTTTTTACATCCTATTTTGGCAAGGACCATATAAAGGTGTATTTGTCCAACTTCGGTGTTGATAGGTCGGGGGGGGGGGGATCCTCTGGGTCCTACTGCGAATGGCTTGTATAAGGCAAACAATGAGGCAGACATATTCAATTCTCACCTTCAATACGTAGAGAAATTCTCTCTCTCTCTCTCTCTCTCTCACACACACACACTAACACACACATACTCGTGCTCACACACATGCTCACCCTCCCCATTTTAATAGCCCTTAACTGTTCTCTGCCCCCTCCCACTTGAGTGCAGACCAGAGTCATACAGGAGAAGAAGCATACAATGCGCACCTCTGTGCAAGACCCGCATTAAGATCAAAGTGCTATTGTTTACAGGGCAAAGGTGTAACCTCAAACCACGGGCATTTAGCAGTTATTAGGGTTGGTCATTTCCTTGGAAGGATTGATTTCTGGCTGGCTCTGGTTTTCTCAATATGCTGTTCAGAAAGCAGAGTGCAGAGAGAGATGTAATCATATATGCTGGCTTTGCCTCACTGATCAAACTGCTACATGACTCTGATGAGTTTGCATGTTTATTTATTTTTGTTTGTTTTTGTTTTGTTTTTTTCAAGAGTAGAAATATCCATGTCCATGATTGGATAATAATTCACATTTTCTAATATTCAGCTCAACTTTTAATATTAAATTTTATGCCGAGGTTTTAACCTTATTAACTTGATTTTATTGACTAAATGATTGGATGCATCAATTATATATATTTTATATATAAAATATATATAAGCTGAGAGAATAGCTAGGAAAGATGTGGAAGGTGAAGCCAACAGTGTTTTCCATTGTAATCGGAGCAGTAGGGGCTACGATCCCCAAACTGGGAGAATGAGTCCAGCAGATCCCAGGAACAATGTCAGAGCCCTTCATCCAGAATAGTGCCATGCTGGAAACAACTAATACACTATGCAAGACCCTCAAGTTCCCAGGCCTCTGCTAGAGGGGTAAAAAAAAAAGACCATTCGGAGGGGGGCGAGTGGGAAATTATTATAATTTTTTTTTATATGTTGTGGGCCCAACTTCACTATGGCCTGCTCCACCCACCCAACCCTCACGTCCACGCTCACGTCCACGCTTTAAGGTGGACGTGATGGAACTCACCACTTCTTCAGCTCAGCCAGCAAACCACACGGCCTGTTTAATCTACCTCTGAACAATGTGCACAGGGTTGCTGGAGATCACAATCACATATAAAGTCCAATCCAATAAGAAACAAAGAGTGATTCAATGGGAAAGATAGAGCAACACTGGCCGTCGAGAATCAGCTCCTCCCAAATGTGATTATGTCGTCAGAGCTCCGTGCAAAAACGAACACAATTGTATGTGGCTACGCATTTAATTGTAATCTGAAAATCCTACCTCCTTAACATGAACGCTTACCTGAAATATCAACATGAATTATACCTGAAATATCAGCATGAATAATACCTGAAATGCAGTTCAAATCATTCAAGATCACTGAAGGAATATCAATATTGAACCTTCAATTTATTTACTTATTTCAATTTATTTATTTATTTACTTATCTATTGGCATAAACTTCAACAAAAACACTAAACTACAGGTGTTGATCAGTCTGTCTCCCACATCAGTTATCACAGAGGTATTTTAGCTCATGTATAATTTGGGGTCTGTCTTGCCTCACAGTGTGCCACATCATATCAGTGAAAGCGAGGTAAATGTTGGTAATATATGCAAACTTGATGCTGATATTTTTAATAAATGTTTAATATCTTGAATTGAGTTTTCATATTGCATGACTCTGTTGCAATTTCTTTGTGCAAATAATTGTTGGCAAAGGTTAGAAAGAGGTTGTGTTGATGCGGGAAAGCTGTAAT